>NC_141534.1:124312941-124614705 GCF_021556685.1 Rattus norvegicus
AGAACTCCCATGACTCACAGACCCTATGAAGCTTACCAAGTGTGGATGCTTCCATCCCATTTAGAGGTGGGAAAAAATAATCATGGGGGGCAGAGGCAAGGAAGGACTTGGAATAGGGAGTTGGTTGTGGGGGGATAAAGGGAGGGGAGGGTCAGTTGTGGGATGAGACTGGAGAGAAGTGCAGAATGACTGGATAATGAATACAAATATGATGCAGGCTTGAGGTATGGAGGGGGACTAGAAAGTCCTAGATGCCAGGGATACAAGAGGCCCTCAAGACCTAAGAGGGATGATGTTAGCTAAGATACCCAAAAGCGTGGAGATACTGCTTGAAGAAACCAACTTTCATAGATAGACATGGTCTCCAATTTAGGGATAGAGCCATCCACCCATCTCAAATTCTTTAACCCAGAAACGTTCATGTGTAAAGCAAATGCAAAAAAAATGAATCAGAGACTGAAGGCGAGGCTATCTAGTACCCGCCCCACTTTGGCAACCATCCATTTGCACAGGCAAAAACTACTATTGCTGCCAAGAAGTGTTTTTCAGATAGGAATCTCTTATAACTATCATTTTAGAGGCTCTAGCCCCTAAGATAGATGCAACTCCTGACAGGCAGCAAGTAGACTGATCCCAGGGACCCCAATGGAAGAGTTATGGGAAGGAATGCAGCCAATATATGGTTTGCAATCTCTGGAAGAACAGCTTTATCAACTAACTGGATTCTTCAGTTGGAACAATTACCAAACAATCAGTATGATACTTGAGTCCATGGCTCCAGCTACATGTGTAGCAGAGGACTGCCTTATTTAGCATCATGGTAAGACTGTGTTATTATAGAGACTTTACATTCTATTTGCTTCACGTTGAGAAATCAAACTTAAGCTATACAGGAAACTTTCCTTGCTGGCTAGTTTTATTAGTGCTAGAAGATGACTCTGTATTTTCTAAGTACAGGTAAAAACTTCATAATTTTCTTATCCATTGATAAACCTTAAATGCTACATTAATGGCCTGCCAGGTCAAATGCACTCGTAGTCTAATTTTGGTAATACTACTTATTCAAGTAACCAACCTCATTCTTGATTAGAATCAATGCCTTTTCTGCAGGAGAGAATTCCGGAATGGTATTGCAAACATTGGCAGCAAACATACCTAAGAAATTTGTAGATCCCAGCAGAGAATATAATAATATTATTTTCCTAAATGGTCATTTTGTCAAATACCCTTTTAACTATTCTGTTTATTTCCATAGTTACATTCTCATGAGTCTTTGAGTAGATAAGACTCATTATAGTGGGTGTTGATTAGCAATAGAATGAATAACTACTAAAAATACTGAGAATAAGGACTATTATTATTCAGCCACAGTTGGGACATTTCAAACAACCTGCTTTAGCATCAAGAAATATTAAAGAAAAAGTTGCAGGAATTAAATAAAGCTAG
Organism: Rattus norvegicus; assembly: GCF_021556685.1. Lineage (NCBI taxonomy): Eukaryota > Metazoa > Chordata > Mammalia > Rodentia > Muridae > Rattus > Rattus norvegicus. Next base: position 124,314,388 of record NC_141534.1, read on the forward strand.
AGGATTAGAGAAATGCTGTGAAATGTTGTCTCTATAAATGTCATGGCTGTTGTAAATATGAACTCCAATGGTTACAGTTAAAGGTACACCTGTCACAAGACCAAGGACAAATTCAAGGAAGGAGGATGAAGGTTTTCTCAAAAATCCAACCATGCATGCAGACATTGCTATTGGAGTAAATGTCTAGTAGGGAAGCAAGTGTCCTGTTTCCTTAGAAATGTGGTCACTGGTAAGGATAAAATGAACCCATTCCAGCATTAAGGCAAGAAAGGACTAACTCAGAACTAGCATCCTAGTAAATGAAGAAACTCAAAGTATTTTCATTAAAATCAGAAACAAGACTAGGAAGTACACATTCCATGTCTTAGTCTGTACAATATTAGGACTGTTAGGGAAGAAACAAGTGTGTAAGTTATAAAGGCAGTAGGAGTAAGAAAAACAGAAGTCAATTCATTATCATTTAAATATGATAGGATTCTATAAGTAAAAGGTACTAAATATATAACCAGAAACTGCATACTGCTAGTAATTACATTCAGTAATGTTCCAGGATTAAAAGTTAGTGAATAAATAATGTTTCTGTAATAAATATTTCGAGAAAGATAATAGACACAATATCCTTTACAATACATATATATTATAAATTTATGTGCAACATTGTTAAATATATTATAAATATATTTTAACACCATGTTATGAAAAGTATCATTTATGTATATATACATATATGTGTGTATGTGTACATACAATATATATTATATATGATAACTGTAGAAAATTCAAAAGTTTACAATGAAAATGTAAGGTATAAGAATTGCAAATTTAAGAAAATTAAAACAGAAAACAGAGCTTGACAAGCCTTTTATGATCATGGATTATCAGGACTATTCTTATGAAAATTGCCATTCTAACAAAAGGAATTCACTTATTCAATGTAGTAATCAGTAATACCCATGCCAACTAAAACAATATAGCTGTAACGTTATATGGAAACAAAAAACACAATTATTGTATAAAGAAAACATGAATAATAAAAGAGTTGGAGAAGACATTATGTCAGGGCTTGGGGATTTAAGCTCAATGGTAGAGCGCTTGCCTAGCAAGCACAAGGCCCTGGGTTCGGTCCCCAGCCCCGGAAAAAAAAAAGGGAGACATTATGTCAGATGTAATTTTTATATGATATAGCTAAAGTAACAAAAGTGTGTGGTATGGTATTACTATGCTATATTTATATTAATCAACACAGAAGGAAAACCTTCAAGACCCCTCAAAGTGCTGTTGGCATTACTCACAACAGGCCTTTACTTTGGAAATACATTAAAAATTTTAAATCCAAACAACATTTTGAAATAGAAAACAAAATACAATGACATAAAGGATATGACATGTCTCTGTGAACCACTGTGTTCAAGAGTTTATAATTGCCTGCACTGGGTCTTCTGTTCATATCTTATAAAATTCAGTTTAGTGTTTTTATGGGATTCCTACATATATTAGGAAGTGGGTTTCTGATTCTTCTGCCTATTTCTTTGGCAGATTTTCTCATGTTGGGTTGCATTCTCAACACTCAGTGTCATGGTTTTTGTTTATCTTATTATATTTCATTTTATTGTGCTTGGTTGTTATAATTTTGGGTTGCGTGATTCTAAAGAAAAAAGGAATTAGTTATAGAAAGGAATGGAGGTGGGGAGGAACTGTGAGGAGTAGAAAAAAAGAAACTGCAATTATGGTTGATTGTATTAAAATAAATTTTCAATGAAAATATAAAATACGATACATTTCAATGAAAAAATATAGTTACAAATCAACTGCAAACAAACAAACAAACAAAAGAAAAAGACAATACACATCCTTGTTGATTTTTCTGATGAAGAATGGCCAATAACCAAAAATTAGCACACTATTTTCCTATCACATAAATTTCAATCAATCAGGGGGCAGAGCCAAAATAAAAAAGATAACATATCCAAAGAATGTTATCCCTAACCCGCCAGTTTATTGTGGAATCTGTTCAACATTACAAAATTTAAGAAATTCTAATAAATAACAAAAATCAAAGGATAATAAAGGACTGTAAACATTCAAACTAGGTTACCTTATTAGATCTCAGAAAATAAGTCTATTATTCTGTAACACTGTTTTATATATATATATATATACATATATATATATACATATACACACACATGATATATATATATGTATCCAGTGTGTGTGTGTGTGTGTGTGTGTGTGTGTGTCTGTGTGTGTGTGTGTGTGTGTGTTGTGTAAAAGATATCGCACGTTTCCATATTTTGGGTCTTCATACATCTGAATTTACTCTCCACTACCCTCTGTTAAAGCCAATTTGGAAACCCCTTTTCTTTATTATAAGTATCATTGTGTAAGAACTCCTACTGCTGTGGTTTCCCTCTGACGATAATCTGTATATGAAACTTCAAGTGATTTTTCCCCTTCATATCGTTCAGGGTGTGGCAAAACCTAATTTAAATACCTGTAGAAATATTATTTTTATGCAGCACCTGTATACCAACACAAATGTTCTTTTTTTTATCTGACTGCCATTATTCCCACACACCAATAATCCACAATACTGTCAGCTCTTTGAAATGTTAATGTTCACCTTGTAAGAGAAGTGAGATAAATGACAGGGCACAGGCTCAAGGGGAGGGCCACTGCAGTTATCCGAACACAGGACAGGAAAAAATGAAGTCAGGTACACATGTAATAGTTTTCTGATCTGATCCTTCAAAGATGTGAGATATATAGAATAATTTTCTAATTGCAACATATTTGAAACAATGTGCAAAAATCATGTCTACCTAAAAAACACAGGATCAAAGTGGGAGCTGACTTTGGGTGCTGCCCTGCCTTGCTGATCATTCCTAGGGTGGAGGTAACAGGCACCTTTGTCTGCTTTTCTCAGAACTGAACCTGCTGCACTGACTTGATTAATCACAGTCCCAACCCCCAGTCTGTTCCTGTGAGCCAGCACAACCATGCAGTCACACATGTGTGCATGTTTCCAGGCTCCAGGGATTCAAAATCTTTTCTAAAGCTAACGACATAAGGAGGAAGTGACGAGCTTTAGGCTTTCCTATTGCTAGTATGGAAGAGGGGGATCTTCACAAGCTCTTTAGGAATCAGTTAGGAGTAAAATTAATGTATTTCCGGGGCAACGGGGATACATAATGGAGATTTATAGTCATCTTTAGATTTCTAAAGGAAAGAAAGAGTGTTTAGGAAAAACATAACCGAAACTAGGGAACATACAAAAGTTCTCTATACTTGTAGTACTATCATGGGAAATGACTAAGGAATAAAAGATTCTCCCTTAAAACATTCTGCACTATTCAGGTTTTACTTGATTAGGTGGAATTTAAAATTTCCTATGTGTTCATGTAAATGAAAACATTACCATGTACAAAATATTTGTTGTTTAATAAAATAATTGGTTTATCTTTCAGTATTGAAATTTATTTCCCTCGTGTTTTAAAAAACATTGCTGTGATATACTTTTATATTTACTTTTATTTGTTTATTTTTAAAACAGAGTATTACTCATTAGAATTTTCTGGACTTGTGCCTCACATTTTAGAACAGACATGCTTTGAACTCTGAGATCAACAGCTTCGGCTTCTTAAATGCTAGAAGGAAAGTCAGGTGCCACCATGGATACCTAGATTCATTGTTATGGTTTCAATCACTACATTTATTTTAGCAACATGGATAATGTATATGGTGAATTTGATGGTTAAGGAGTCATTTTCCAACATCAGTTTCCCTTCGAGCATCTGAAAATTATCATTTTTTCACTTCAGCTCTGGAGATTCAGTTACCGGAATGATGTTGGCAAAGACTCTCTCCAGGTCACTGGATATTGGCTCAGTTGTAATAAATGAGACAAATGCAGTTTTGTTAGTGGCATTTTCGAAGGTAACAGAGAACTTCAAGGCCAAATAGACACTTGGACCCTGTTCAAACAGTAGGCCTACAATGCCATCGAAGCTGCAGTTCTTCACCAAAGAGACATCTGATAGCAGAGTTTGGAGATAGCACTGTTAGTGGGCCCACTGATACATTACAACTCTGAAGTTGTGCAAGGGATTCTTAATCCTATTTTATGTTGTTGAATACCTTGAACTCTACAATCCAAGACCTTTAGGCATCCTGTATCGTGTCTCTCAAGTAGGGCTCTTTGTTCACTCTTGGTAAATTCCCAGGTTTCCTAGTAACTTTATTTTTAATCATTTAGGTATATTTCTCTCTGTTTCTCTCGTTCTCTCTATCTGTCTCTCAGCCTCTGTCTGTCTGTATATTCTTCTCTCTGCCTCTCTCTGTCTCTCTGTCTCTGTCTCTGTCTCTGTCTCTCTCTGTCTCTCTCTCTCTCTCTCTTTCTCCCTCTGTGTGTGTGTGTGTGTGTGTGTGTGTGTGTGTGTGTGTGTGCATGTGTGTGTTTGTTCGGGAACACAATGTAGAAGTATATTGATGCCAAAGTCTGTGTATTTCTTCAGAAATGCAGTTCCATATAGTTTCAAAATTCCTGGTATAATTTCTTGGAATTCTTGTAAAGCACTCCTTGTTTTTATAAGCAGAAACATCACTCAGTCTCTTCTATGCACATTTAATCCTTGGTGATATAAATGCCTGCTGAATATGAGAATAAAAATGTAGAAAGGCTTCTGATTTTAAATGTTCCTACACAATAATTTTCCAGTAAATAAAAATATGACTTAGCAATATCCTTTCTGCAAGTTAAAGACTACATAGGAAATAAATAAGGAATTAATAAATGTGTAGCACCTTAGCATTTCTTCTAGGTCCTACCCAACAGTAACCTACATACTGCCAGGTAGGCCTGGCTAGATATAAAAGGGAGTGTTTAGACTCTCTCTATGCCTTTTTTTCTTCCTGACTTTCTTCTCTCACTCCATTACTACATCTCCCCTTCCTCGATGTATTCCTGACTAGCCTCCTCCTCCCCTTATCTCCACCCTCTACTTTGTCTCTACTGTTTTCCCACCTACACTTCCCATGCCCCTAAACAACTCTATTCTACACTAAACCCATCTTATGGCTCTTACCTTGGAGGAATGGATGCCTCTGCATGGGTCTGCTGAGGAATCCCATCACACAAAACTGTGTTCCATATAAATATATCCTTGGATTTATAAAACACAGCATTTGGTGTACTAACTTCGTTTTGCAAACTGGCAGGTTCACATTTCCTGCCACCTCACACACTTTCCAGCCATTGTCTTGATATTCCTTTCTTCCCAAACAGGGGCAAATTAGAAAGATGACCTCCCACCACTCACAAAAGAAGCCCTCCCACCACTCACACATTAGTCAGGGTAAAAGGCCACTGGTCTCTATTCAGCTCACATTCACCCCCTCTAGTTTCCTTGGGAACAGAGGTATTCATAGCCTACATGATTGGCCTTTCTAGCTCAATCCTCCTCTTAGGACTTCTACCCTTGGTTGAGTTCTATTTCTCTTCCTAAGATGGTTTCTCTCTCACTGATGAAAAATGCTAGGCCTAGATAAATCAATCTACCTTTGGCACTGGCTCCACAGCTCAGGTGTTGGTCACAGCTCAACCCCTAGTTTATCTCCTAATATCCTGACAATATAGTCTAGTTGCTCATTCCATTCTTAATATTTAATTTATCATTTGGATTCTGGAAGTAATAAGGTTAATAACTCCTATTCTCACTCAAAAATAATGGCTTCATTGTTATTTTTAACCTCTGTACTGGGATGTCTCCTGGTCTTAAAGGCTTCCAAATTTGTTTCCAATACCTGAAAGGTAATAACTCTAAATGGCCTCTTAACTGCACATTGAAAAAACTTTTACAACTCTCACCAGCAATGTGAAAAATGGAAGGTTTCTATGTATAGGATTTTGCCCACCTTCCCTCCCAACCAATTTATTCCTTGATCCAACTAGCTTGCTCTCTGCTCCCTGAACCTTTATCTCTCCAGGTCTTGTTTCACTGCTGTTGACAGCTATTTGGTCTAGCAGAAAGTCTTAAATTTCTGCCTCCTTGGAATTTTTTATTTCTTATTTCTTTCCATTATGATATACCCTAGCTAAAACCCAGCTCTGTATTGAGAAGGAGGAGCAGAGATGCTCCATTGGCCTGCCTCAGATGTGCCACACCACCATTTAGACTGTACTGCTTCGATCATGCTGCTTGGAACCGCACAGTGGCAGAGGCTGCTTGAAGTGACAGGGAGGAAATCTCCTAACATTAAAAAATAATGACCTGGCCACCAGACAGAACATGTCTATTTGTATCTTTGCATGTTTTCCTCTGCTGATACATAGCCATGCTTCTACAGGAAACTGTCATTCAGCTCAGAGATCTAACAAACACAGGTGAAGCTATTGCTTCAGCACCATCGTGGATGAAGGCAACCCATGACTATTTGCCATCTTTGTTTTGTTTATTCCTCATGTGACATCTCTCATTACAAGAACGGCCTGAATTAAAGATGCCATGGACACTTAACAATAAAGATAAAGTTTTCATACTATTTCTGTCTAGCTGTGGTAAATAATTTTAATACTCATTTAAAGATTTAGAACAGTAAATATGATCACTGCCTTAAAAATGTGTTTAGCCAATGTTTTGATGCTGTTATTACTCAAAACATTAAGTCATAATCTCTGTGCTTCCTTGGTACTAGTCAGAACCAATAATTAAAAACAGACATAGATTGTCTAATTCATATATATTTAACAGATCCTCTCAATCGTGTCAGAAATCTGCTTAATATAACATGAAATGTTTAAGTTTACTATGACAGATAGAGACCTCCAAATCATCACAGATACCTGGCACAAGATCTCCAAGATGATGTCAGAACGACAAGTGTCTCTACCTGGATTGCAGTACGATGGCCACTATGAGAGATGATGTCATTTTCTTGCCTACTGCCAGGGCTCACCTTAATCTGTAGACAAACAGAGGACACCCAGAGAATTAAATGTCTCATATTGCCTAGGACAAGGTGAGTCATTGCTCCAAAATTCCTTCTCTACAGGAGAGCCTCTCATCTTCCCAGACTGATGGGCAGAATATCTTTGCATGAATTGTGATGGAGAACCCAGGGACCTGGAAATACTGTTTAGGTAATGATCTACAGACTAACCTATGTCATTTTAATTAATATATTACATCTAGATTATAATTTATTCTTCCCATATTTCTGATTACATTGAAGCTAAACTAATGAAAGTGTGACAGCTAAAAACAGAAAACTAGTCCCTTACCCCAAGGTAATCCACTAATATATTTGGTCATTAGTCTATTCACTAACTAATTAAAAATATCAGATTTGTTATTAAAATACAAAGGTTTGCCTTGCTCATAGACTTCATGGTAAAGAATACACAAGTTCAGATGAACTTACACAAATGAAATCTTCTGCTAATTCCTTACCTAACCTCAGTTTTCAGTTACTAAATATTTCATATTTCTTCCCCTTACTATGTCATTGTTGTATTAGGACTTTAACAGTTTAAAATTTTAATTCTTATCAAGGGTGTTTTGATAAATTAGCCTAACCATAGTAAAACATTCCACTATTTGACCCAACATTAATAATCACTAGTTAAAATTTTGTTTCCTTTGATTGTCTTCTAAATATATACTTAAAATGTATCTCATGCTATATTTAAACTATCATCTATCAAAGTTACAAATTTAAGTTTCCTTTGGCTGTCTTCTATCTACAGACTTGAAGTGTTTCATACACTGAATTCATGTGATCAACAATCAAATTCACAAGAACATCAAATTATGATTGACTTTTTAATGCACACCTAAATGATTTTCATTATACTAAATTTATACCTATTCATTCTCCTAGAGAGAAGCCCTTCTTTCTCCTTCTGCTTCCCAAAAGACTTTTGTCTTCCCTAATCTCAGTTTAAACACTGTTCATGGTATTAACAAGCATCTCTTTTGTAAATTCATACGCTCCGGGAAACACACTCAGATCTACCTCTCATGGACCAAACAGGCTCCATCTTCCAATCAATAGCCAAGTTTCTACCTGTTCCCTATTCCTCTCCTGTTCCCTGGATTTGAAACTCTCATCTCAACCACCAAGACTTAAGGGTTTCAAATATACACTTATGAAAACTTATTTTTCCCCAAACTTACTTAACTTTATTTTCTACCTCGTGTGTGTGTGTGTGTGTGTGTGTGTGTGTGCGCGCGCGCGCGCACGCGTGTGTGTGCATGCATGTTAAGTGTGTGGGTTTCTATGTTTGTGTGTGGTTGGGATTGGTGGTATACACGAGGTCACGTGTTTCAGCATTTTGACGAATCCGGGCATTTAGTAAAACCCTATATCCAGGACAGCTCCAGGAGAGCAACCCACAAAAGCTCCAGCCTATTCTCATAGAAACAAGCACTTTTCTGGGCCTTCACCTTCCAAACTACAAATGGACAGACCCCAAACAGCAAGGAAACTTAGAAATATCCTAAGACTTGACCAACATCTTTATCCCCATTTTCTTAGGTTTCCTAGAGACACATAACTCCAAAGTCAGCAAGAAGCAGCTAAAGGTCACATTGAATCTATTGCTGATACACGATCATGTCTTTCTAGTTTCTCCTATTTTTTATTAGACAAAAATGGAGGTATTTTAGCACCTTAACGTTCTTTCTTTTAGGCTCCACCAAACAGATGTTAGCAACAGCCAGGTAGGCTTGGCTTGCAATAAATAGGACTTTTGGCCTCTCTTCTCTTTCTCTGACTCCCTTCTACCTCTCTCCATTCTCCACATGTGGTTGGCTGGCCTCATCTCTCTGTCTCTCTTTCTCTCTCTGCCTCTCTCTCTCTGTTTCTCTATTTCTGTCTTTTTTTCTCTCTGTGTGTCTCTGTCTCTGTCTGTCTCCGTCTCTCTCACTGTCTCTCTCTCTCTGTGTCTGTGTCTGTGTCTCTGTCTCTCTCTCTCTCTCTCTCTTTCTCTCTCTCTCTCTCCTCTTCTACTTCTACCTACCTCCCCTTCTTATGCCCAAATAAATTCTCTCCTATAGTAGACCTGTCCTATGTCTGTTCCCTCTGAGGAAGGAATGAATCTATATGGGCTTGCTGAGGCAAGTCCTCCCACCACACCATACCACAATCCACAAAATATATCCTTGGCTTTACAAACAAACCAAACTCTGATTTATATTTGAACAGCATGTACTGTGCATTATAAAATTGTGGAAAGAAAAAATGATCAAAAATAAAAAAGTTTTCTCTGACTATATATGGAAATAACTTGCTTCATACCCATGACAGAACTTTCAGAAACTATACCTGTGTGGCTAAATTTGATTCAATGTAACAATAAGCAGATACATATGGTAACATATCAATACATGCCATGCTGAGAGGAGGGGATGACCACCCATAAACAGACTGTGCTACTGCAGGTCACTCCCTCTGAAGGTTCTGCCAAACCTGGAGAAGTTTAAATCTTCTTGAAAACATATATACATATATATATATATATATATATATATATATATATATATATATATATATATCGTCTATCATCCTGTACTTTAAAGATACCTATCAAATACTGATTAGTTGGAGGAAAAAAGGCAGAAAAACTACAATGCAGCAGTCTTTTATTTGTCAAAGTTGTCAGAGGATGCCTGGGAGGGAGTACTTAACAAGACAAAGCTGATTTAATATTTTTAAAGGCAATGTTTATATCAATAGCACTTTCCAGATGTGGAGTTTCCTGTGTAGAACACACTGGCTTTGAATGCAATCCTTCCTACTTCATGTACCTCTGAGCAGATTAAGATTAAGGCAGTTATATCATGGATTAGTATACATTACAAATGTTATACAATAGTGACAAAAGATAAAAATTACATAAGGTTAGAAAACAAGAAAATGCATGTAAATTTTTTTCAGCTATCAAGATACTGTGTGTCAACAGCCAGAATACAGCAAATACAGAGGAGAATGCCAGCAGCAAACCACTGAACTGAGAATAGGTCCCCCGTTTAAGGAATCAGAGAAAGAACTGGAAGAGCTTGAAGGGGCTCGAGACCCCAAAAGTACAACAATGTCAAGCAACCAGAGCTTCCAGGGACTAAGCCACTACCTAAATACTATACATGGACTGACCCTGGACTCTGACCTCATAGGTAGCAATGAATATCCTAGTAAGAGCACCAGTGGAAGGGGAAGCCCTGGGTCCTGCTAAGACTGAACCCCCAGTGAACTAGACTATGGGGGGAGGGCGGCAATGGGGGGAGGGTTGGGAGGGGGACACCCATAAGGAAGGGGAGGGGGGAGGGGGATGTTTGCCCGGAAACCGGGAAAGGGAATAACACTTGAAATGTATATAAGAAATACTCAAGTTAATAAAAAAAATAATAAAAAAATTAAAAAAAAAGATACTGTGTCAAGGTGGAATTCGGATGCTGAAAACTCATAAAAATACCTGTGTTTTCAAACAAATTAAAATTTCTATTATAAAAGTAAGAAGTGATTGTTGATATTATTAAAAGCATCCTTCTGTGAGCTTTGGGTTTTAGAATTATTGCTTTGGACACATAAAGCCAACTTGTTAGTGAAAAGACCAGTGCTAAGGATCCACAACTTTGTGCTGACCACAAGAGAGGTTCTGCTTCCTAAATTAAGTTAAGATAATCCTGCTCAGTAATGATGGAAGCTTGTCTCTCAGGTGATTCTAAATCTCATCCAGTTGAAAAAGAAAATAACCATCTCAATATTATTTAAGAATAGAAACCTGTATAAGATGTATGCAGTAATCTATATTATGATAGTCTGTGGATAGATATCATGGCTTTGTAATTTCTGCATTTTATTTCAGTTAGAGAATTGGAAATATTATTTTTCAAACTTATAAAAATTTCTATGTCCTACTTACGATATCTGTATAATGAAGGGGACTAAGAGACTAATTCCATGGTTACTTAACATGGGCAGTTAGAACAATTGTTGCAGTATTGAATTAATAGATCATAAAATTGACCCAAATGATACATAAAACACTATCTGAGAATAAAAAAAAAATGTGTACCTATAGTTTACGTTTTTCTTGTGAGAACTCTAATTATGCTCAGTTTTCCATGTCCCCTTTTTTTTTTCATAGCAGAGAATTCTAGTGTACATGGGATAATCTTTTAACTCATGTCTCTCGAGCTCTTCATTGTATCTGAATATTGGAGTCCTCTCTTCTTCCTCCTCGCCTTTACATACTTTCTTCTTTTGATCATCATTTCCTTATTTCTGGAACTTTGAGAAAGAGTCTCATTCTGTAGCCTAGGCTGGCCAAAAATTGTAGTGATCAGTTTTCTTATATCTCCTGAAGGATATGATTACAGATGTGAGCAAATAAATCATGAGAGCTATTTTTTAATTCTTTTCTGCATTTACACATTACTTATATTCCTTGTCTTTTTATTGGATAGTTTATGTATTTATATTTCAAATATCATTCACTTTCCTGTTTCCCTTCTCTTCCATGCCCATCCCAATGCTTCTATGGGGATGCTCACCCTCCCACCAGCCCTCTCACAACTCAAAACCCTGGCATTCCTCTACACTAGGGAAAAGTGCCCTCTGAGGACCAAGGAATCCTTGCTGTCATTGCAAGATAATTCTATCCTCTGCTACATGGGCAGCTAAAATCATGGGTACCCAAGTTGGTGATTTAGTCTGAGGAAACTCTGGTTTGTCTGGTTGTCTGTTGTTCTTCCTACGTGGTTTCAAACCCTATCAGCTCTTTCAGTCCTTTCTCTAATGACTTCAGTGGGGTCCCTGCTTAGTCTGATGGTTAGCCACAAGAATATTAGTTTGCATAGGCAAGGCTCTGGCAGAACCTCTCAGGAGACTTTCATATCAGGCTCCTGTCCACAAGCTTCTCTTGGCCACAGCAGTAGTGACTGGGTTCCGTGGATGCATATGGGATGGATCCACAGACTGGGCAGTATCTGCATGGCCTTTCCCTCATTCCCTGCTCCCTTATTGTCATTGTACTCCCTACCATGAGTATTGGGTCCCCCCTTCTAAGAAGGACTGATGCATCCAAACTTTTGTCTATCTTCATCTTGAGTTTCATATGGTATATTAACTGTATCTTGGATATTCTGCAACTTGGGTAAATATCCACTTACCAGTGAGTGCATATCATTTTTGTTCTTTTGTGAGTAGGTTACCATACTCCAGATAACATTTTCTAGTTCCATTTATTTGCTTATGAATTTCATGAAGTTATTGTTTTTAATATCTGAGCAGTACGCCATTGTGCAAATAGAACAGAGTTTCTGTATCGATTCCTCGGTTGACCAACATCTGGGTTCTTTCCAGCTTCTGGTGTTATAAATAAAGCTGCTAGGAGCATAGTAGAGCATTTGCCTTTATTATATATTGGCACATCTTTTGGGTATAAGCTCTGGAGTGTTATCGTTGGAACCTCATTTTGAACTGTGTCCAATTTTCTAAGTAATTCCCAGATTGATTTCCAATGTCGTTTAAACAGCTTGCAGTCACACCAGCAATGGATGAGTTTTTCTCATTCTCCGCATCCTTGCTTGCATTTGCTGTCACCTGAGTTGTTGATCTCAGTCATTATGATTGGTATAAGGTGGAATCTCAGCATCATTTTGATTACCATTTCCCTGATGACTAAGGATGTTGAACATTTATGTAGGAGCTTCTAAACCACTTGAGATACCCAAGTTAAGTACTCTTTGTTTAGCTCTCTACCTCATTTTTAAAGAGGATTATTTTAAATTATTCTTATATTAAATGAATAATTAGTATTTTAAATAGGATTATTGAGTCTAATGTCTTGGTTAATGTATATTTTCAATATTAACCTTGTATTAGATGCCCAGTTGCTGAAGAACTTTTCCCAATCTATGGGTTGCAGTTTTGTCCAGTTGAAAATTCTCTTTGCTTTCCCTCAAGGTCCTATTTATAAATTCTTTATCTTAGAACATGAGCCATTGTTATTCTTTTGTTCGAAGTACTTCCTTTTCTTCAAAAGAGAAGAATCAAGCAAAAATATGAAGCAATAAAATGAAACATCAGCATCGTTTATACTTCAATCTATTAATATTTGTGACCCACTTATTATTTTGTGATATCTTTTAAGGCAATCGGTAAAGTTTTCTATCTCGTACTACTACAGAACCTGTACAGCTAGTATTTTAATGTATATAGCTATGGCTTTTTCCTCACCATGGTGGCTGCTGATTGTTCTGGTTATCCTATTAATCTTGCATCCCCCAAATACTGGGGTACATTGCAGCAACTGGGTTTTAACATTTGACAATAACCTCTTCTTGCATGTCTTCAGGAAATCTATCCATACCACCCCTGCACCCGCCAGTGACAAGCCTCAGTGGCTTTCCATGAAGTCTCCATGCCTTCATAAAATGTTACTACCTAAATACTTACTACCTCATCATTTTTGAACAAAGTTTCATGCTGACCCCCAAAGCATCACTTCCCAGAGATATTACCTCTTTGATTTTGGACTCCTCTGTATTACAACTGATTCATTATTAAGAGCAAAATGGCCAGCATTCACTGCCAACATAGCAAGGGTTTCAAATTAGTGGCTTCAGTATTGAAATTTGTGAATTGAAAATTTCTCTAGTACATCCAGGAAACAAAGTTTATCTCATGTGGAAAGGTAATTCTGGAGGATTCAGGCTAAGAGACTGAGCAAGAACTACAATGCATTCCTCTTTATCTCTGCATTTATATTTAATGCAGGGAAAAAGAAATTAGAGATATAGATAGACATAGAGAGATACAGAGAAAGTAGATGAGAGAGAGAAAGAGAGAAAGGAGAGACAGGGAGAAAGATTCTAGACAAGATGAGCCTGAAGATACATTAGATTATGAAGATGTTAGCCACTAGAGTAATTAGATCAGCTGAGAAGATATTACTAACAAATCAGCCCAAAATAGGCACTGCGAATCAATACTCCAGGTTACCACTTTTTTCTTCCTGGTTTCCAGGTGCCCCTCTGATATAAAGCACAAAATTACTCTGAGGAAACAAGGCTGATTAATAGAGATTATGACAGTCCACAGAGGTGATCAAGAGCTATAGGGTACAAATATAAAGCACAGAGGTCAGTGAACCTTATTGTTTCAAATATGCTGGTGAGGATGTACTGAGAAATGTATTCTGATAACAATAAAAACAGCAAACATATATTTTCAAGGAATATGAAATTAACATAATGCTCAAATTCAAATCCAATAGCAGGAATTGTTTTTTCCTTGATTGCAGGGAAAGTGAATGGCGTACAAGTGATTGAATCAGGGCCATGGCTGAGAAATATTCCCCTGGAATTCGGGAATGTCTATTGTTCAGGATATCTAGTACCTGATATGGCCACAATAAATTCAGTATGAAGGAATAAGAGGCTGAATTAGTTCATCCAAAAGAATTAAATCACTGTTGTTTGAATCACTCAGTCTTGATGAAAATAATTGTTCCTAGTTTTATTGTAACATTCTATGCTAGGTTTAGTTCATTAGTCTCAAGGAAACTCGCCTTTTTTTGAAGGTTATTTTGGAGAAGTGTATTTGGATGACAGTAAAGATATGGGAAAGGACTGGATGAAGAGGAAAGAGGATACACTCTACAGGGTATTTAATGAATGAGAAAATAATTTTAAAACAAATAATAGAAAATCCTGAATGTACAACAACAGAAATTGAATACTACTAACACTCAAGATCAAGATTTCAATATTTTGGTTTAAGCCCATATATTTTATAAATATATATGCAATGAAAAAGACACCTTAGAAATCGAGTTATGTTTATCCTAGAAAACATAATTATCTTACCAGCTACTGGAAGGTAAAGAGGAGAGGAAAAGAAAAATTGGGACAGGATCAGGTATAGGAGGAGACCAGGATGATTTGCAGAATGTCAGGAAATTGAACAGATGTGTAGAGCAATGGAGGATGGGGATCTGTAGGTAGCCACCAGAAAGTCCCAGATGCCGGAAAAGCAAGAGGTTTCCAGGACTCAAAGGGGACGAGATTAGCTAAACTGTCCAACAAAGGG
The DNA here is from genome assembly GCF_021556685.1 of Rattus norvegicus. Classification (NCBI taxonomy): domain Eukaryota; kingdom Metazoa; phylum Chordata; class Mammalia; order Rodentia; family Muridae; genus Rattus; species Rattus norvegicus. The sequence goes on from NC_141534.1 coordinate 124,329,481, forward strand.
AGGAAGAAACTGCAGAGTCTATATCCAGAGGTTAGGCAAGGTCCCAGTTGGGGGATGGATTCACTCACTCATCTTCAAATTTTAAACCAGATATGCTATTGTCTAGAGGAAATACATGGACAAAGTGTGGAGCAAAGCCTGAAGGAAAGGCCATGCAGTCTCTGACCCTGCTGGTGATCCATTGCATATACAGATATCAAACCCAGACACTATTGCTGATTTCAAGAAGTGCTTGTTGACAGGAACCTGACAGAGATGTCTCCTGAGAGGTTCTGCCAGAGAATTACAAAAACAGAGGCAGATGCCTCCGCCCAACCATTGAACTGAGCAATGGGACTCCAATTGAGGAGTTAGGGAAAGTACTGAAGGAGGTGAAGAAGCTTGCAACCCCCTAGGAAAAACAAAAATCTCAACCAACCGGAGCCCCCCAGAGCTCCCAGGGACTATACCACCAACCAAAGTTATGCACTGAGGGACTCATGGCTCCAGCCACATATTGAGTAGAGGGTGGCTTTAACTGGCATCAATGGGAGGAGAGACACTTGGTCCTGTGAAGGCTAGATGCCCCAGTGTAGGGGAATGCCAGGACAGAGAGGTAGAAGTGGGTGAGTCAATGGGAGAATACCCTCATAGAAGCAGGGGTACAGGTAATGGGATAGGGTTTTGCAGAGTGGAAACCTAGAAATGAGTTAATGTTTGAAATCCAAATAAATAAAATATCCAATAAAAATGAATGAGTAAAAATAAGAAATTTACATAGGAAAAGTTCAACATCAACAAGGAAAATAAATAGAATTTTTTTTCTGCTGGGATACATATTGAAGACGTTAATAAGCAATAATCCCATGAGGAGCAATTAAAGAGTTGTATATTTAAAGTGGAAAAGCTTTATCCTACATGCAAAACAAAAGAAACTTCAAGAGGAATGGGCCGCTTTCATGTTGACTTCTCAGCATTTTCTGCATTCAGTAGGAAATAGGACAACTGTTTTATTTTCAGAAAGACCCACCACACAATGAAAAAGAGCTAATTAGTGAGTGCTAATGAAAACTAGTACGAGTGCTGTGACAATCTAAAAGAGTTAATGGTTATCATTAAAGGACTTATCTTCAATTACTGTTGCCAGAAATACTGCCCCATCCTTGTTGGCTGTGTGTTGCCACTTTCACATCTTCAAGACTTCACCTAATAAAGTCCTTTTAGTTCTATAAAAGGTAGTGTAACTGATATGAAGAATATTTGCAAGAGTACACCATACAAAATGAAAAATAAATATTGCACACATAATAACCGTCAATTAATTAATTAAACTTTTAAATTTTTACTATGTATGTAATTATGGTAAAGTATTTCTCATTTTCCATTATTTCTCTCAGGCAGCCTCTGAGGATTTTCATTGATCTTTAACAAATGTGATGACTTGTGTATAATGTGATGTGGCAGAAAACAGGGTACTGTGTCATTCTTTCTACGTCTCTGAAGAAGAGTGTACATTAGATGCCCCTAGTAGAAATTAAAGCATAGGTTTCAACTTTGAGATCATCCTTTAAATCCTTTAAGAAAAAAGTTATATTGTATCCTTGGGTACCACTGTGTTCTGACAGGCCCAAGGTTGGATCCAGCTCAAGCGGAGGCCCCAAGACCATACAAAATTACTGAGGCATTGGGGCATTCACAAAAATGGAGCAATCATGACTGCCCTTCATTAGACCCAACAAGCAGCTGAAAGAGTCAGATACTGATATGTGCACCCAACCAATGAACCATGACCTCTCTGATTGAATTAAGGAAAAGCAGGAGGAAGCTAAGGAGGAGAGCAACCCTGTAGGAGGACAAGCGGTCTTAGATAACCTGGACCCTTGTGATCTCACAAACACTGGATCATACCCAGGCTGCATATACCGGCTGAAAAGTGGCCTCCAACACATATAGAGCGAGGGACTCCTATGTCTGGGTTCAGTCAGAGAAGGTGCACCTAATCCTCCTGAGACTAGAGGCCCCAGGAAGTTTAGAGTTCTGGTGGGTTGGGTAGGGTTGGGACATCCTCTTGAAAAGTGGAGGCAGGGTAGGGAGGAAATATGGGATGTGGAACTCTCAGGGGCGTGTGTGGACAAGGAAGGGAATATAACTTGGAATGTAAAAAACAAAAAAACAACAACAAAAAACAAAACAAAGAAAAAAAACCCAAACTTTTATAGAATTTTCCATCTTCTTCTTTTGTTGAAAGCCAGATGGCTTGGTGAGCACAGATGTAAAAATTCTTTCAGTCATACCTTGGCTTGAGATTTTTAAGGGCAAATGTAATATTTGTCTAAGATCTATGAGTACCAAAGGGACTTTCTTCCATGAGAATACATTTTTAATGACAATTTCATTTGTAGTAGGCTGAATTAACTATTATCATATGTTTATTTTCTTTTCCCTATTAAATGTCTGCTTCATATTTTCTTATCCCTACCCATGAACTAAATGTTTCTTAAATTTATTAACATATTTGTATTCATATCTGGATGGCTTTTTTATACTGATGAAATCACAAAATTGTGTGCGTGTTTGTGTGTGTGTTTGTGTGTGTGTGTGTGTGTGTGTGCGTGTGTGTGTGTGTGTGTGTGTGTTGAAATAGATTGATATACTCATTTAAAGTATGTTTCAATGGTTTAGTGTACTCTATTTGCTATGGTTTGTCTCTGTATACTAATCTTTCCATTGTCTTCTGTATCCCAATTTCCATGCCTTTTACTCACTTATCCTTTTGGTATACAAAGACAAATTTTTTCCTCTAATTACCCATAATTAATCATTCAAATGCTGTTTTCATTTAAGGAAAAGTTCACCATCCTTAGTAATCACAAATATGCACATTGTAATCATGTTGAAATTTTATTTTTCATTAATCGGGATCGTGAAGACCACACATGCTAACTAGGATGATGAGTAATAAGAAATCTCACCCACTGCTGGTGAAAAAAACACACTTTTACTGCCACATTGGAAATCAGTTTGGTTTCCTGGGAATGATTTACCTCAAGTTCCATGTGTACCATTGTTGATTATAAATTGATGGGATTCCATATCATATTATAGACATACTTACTAGTTCCTATTCTTTGCGGCTATAGTCATATTAGTTATAAATAGGAAATAGCCTACCTTTCCATAGTGGAGAAATTAATAAAAATATGGTATATTACAAAATGAAATATTACTAGGCTATTAAAAATGAAGTAATGGATCTCATAGTTAAATGGATGGAACAACAACAACAGCAAACCTCATTGTGAGTTATCCAGAACCTTAAAGACAAAACAGTCTGTATAGTTTATATTTGGATGTTTTACGACTTGACAACAGCATACAAGAATTAGGATGGAGGGAAGGATTTTGTGACAATTGAGAAATAATATGAATAATTATTGTGATAATTTGGAATGACATTGGAATGCAGCAATTAAATGGAGATTGGGGAATGAAGAAGACACTGTGAAATACTAAGGGGGACAGCTAAAACTTTGAGTCAGATCAGTTCTTAATATATAACATAAATAAAATGTCTAAAGGAAATAAAAAATAATGGGAGAGAATGACCGAATTAGACATCTCTTCCCACCAAATGAATTCTCCAACCCCATGTATTGGCTCTATCTACTATATTTTTTTTTGGCCAATGTCTCCTCATTGTAATACTCCAATCACTTCAAACTATTGCCTAAGCTACTGATTGCTCCATACAACTCATGATAGCTCTACTGTTGAAGACAACACCTACATTTTTTGAACATAGAGAAGACAAACAGGTGCCTAACTAAAACCTTTACCTCTTGAATAGTGTTGCTGGTTCTGAAATGTGTTTGGCATGGTTACGGAGGGAAAACTTAAACACCAACCCACCTCTATACTACTTGACCTACCACAGTCAGCTGCCTACAGGATATACTGCTGCAATAGTGGCACCATCAATGGAGTAAACAATACTATCTGACTGGATTTGAGACATACACAATGAGACAGAACACATTTCTACCGTTGTTCTCATGACAAAACCCTGGAGTTTAAGGATTAAAGCAGGTATTATTGTCTGCTATAGAAATGTAGCTACAAAATTGTTCCAAATGACATTCTTTTATGCCCATATGTCAATATACTGTTCTCCTATTAACACAAAAGCTAGCATATACAATAGATGGGGACAGGTATAGAGAACCATATCTCCACAATATGCAGAGCAAAAGACCTTGGATCATACTATCATAAATGAGTCATTGCCATCTAATCTTTTCCTTCATAGCTCAGGAAAGATGTGTAGAAGACTGGTAGAAATATTGTAAAGCACAGTGGTGCTGGAAGGAATGCAAGCAAGTTAATAATGTCCAGATACAACAGGACTGATACACATATTGACTCATATAAATCAGGAAGCCATGCCTAGGTTCTGCACAGGTTTGCAGGTCAAAATTATTTTGGTAGCTGAGTAATATTCCACTGTGTAGATGTACCCCATTTTCTGTATCCATTCCTCTGTTGAAAGGCATCTGGGTTCTTTTCAGCTTCTGACTATTATAAATAAGGCTGCTATGAACATAGTAGAGCACGAACTGAAAAATATCATCCTGTGTGAGGTAACCCAATCACAGAAAAACACACATGGTATGCACTCATTGATAAGTAGCTATTAGCCTAAATGCTTGAATTACCCTAGATGCACAGAACACATGAAACTCAAGACAGATGATCAAAATGTGAATGCTTCACTCCTTCTTTAAAAGGGGAAAAAAGAATACCGTCGGCAGGAAATAGGGAGGCAAAGATTAAAACAAAGGCAGAAGGAACACCCATTCAGAGTCTGCCCCACATGTGGCCCATACATTTACAGCCACCCAATTAGACAAGATGGATGAAGCAAAGAAGTGCAGGCTGACAGGAACTGGATGTAGATCTCTCCTGAGAGACACAGCCAAAACACAGGAAATACATAGGTGAATGCCAGCAGCAAACCACTGAACTGAGAACGGGACGCCCATTGAAGGAATCAGAGAAAGGACTGGAAGAACTTTAAGGGGCTCGAGACCCCATATGTATAACAATGCCAACCAACCAGAGCTTCCAGGGACTAAGCCACTACCGAAAGACTATACGTGGACTGACCCTGGGCTCCAACCTCATAGGTAGCAATGAATAGCCTAGTAAGAGCACCAGTGGAAAGGGAAGCCCTTGGTCCTGCTAAGACTGAATGCCCAGTGAATGTGATTGTTGGGGGGAGGGCGGTAATGGGGGGAAAATGGGGAGGGGAACACCAATATAGAAAGGGAGCGGGAGGGACTAGGGGATGTTGGCCCAGAAACCGGGAAAGGGACTAACAATCGAAATGTAAATAAGAAATACTCACGTTAATAAAGAAAAAAAGGGAAAAAATTAAAAAAAAATTTATTTGGCATCCAACCACTAATAGCTGGAACTGAATATGATCTACCTCACTAAGAAGCTCTCTCCAGTTGACAAATTTTCTGATATCAAAAACTGTTGTTCCAGTACAGTTTCATGGGAGTAGAATCCACACTGAGGCAGGTGCTTCATTCTACCTTACATAAATAAATGGTAATTTTGATTCATAATATATTATATTTTTAACCATGCTGGTAATTTCTCATACATTATTACTCCCAAATTAATATTTTCTTGGGCTTTTCTCTGTAAGCATGTATCTCTGTGTTTCTATGTGCTTCTTGTGTTTTTTCCTTTCTGATTCCTTTGTTTTTTTGTTCTGTATCAGTCCTGATATTTTTTTTCTTTTCATATTTTCTAAGGGGTGGAATGAGAACATGATGAAGTAGATTGTTGTGAAAATAGAAAAAATCAGGGAGGGCAAAATAAGGAAGGATTAGAATATGTTGTCTGAAAAAGTCAATTTTCAAAAATTACTATTTAAAACACTGATACAGATTACATATTCATTCATCTTCATGTATTAACATTTAATTAAGTTAGTCTTCAGAGGATACTTTCTCTTGGTTCAAGGAAAACTTATCCAAGTCATACCTCTACTTCTGCTCTGATGCTTTCCTAGATGGAACTCGGTTTTAATTGGAGTTCATTTTACATACTCTGTCCAATCACTGGTGAGTTATACTCTTTTTTCACTGAAACAGTGAAGTTTCAACCCTGGAACTGCCACAAACTGGGCATTCATCCTAGATTGAACAACATGTCTATCTCTCAATGGTTTTAAAAGAATAAATACTATCTGAGTTGATTGTATTGTCCTTTTGTTCAAGCATGTAATATTAAGTTACTGCAAAATATTTTACTCTATTTATGTCTCAGATAAAGTTGTTATTTGTTCATTTATTTCATCATTTAACCTCAATTTTTTGGGTGATTTTTGATACATACTCCCAAACTGCAGCCTAGGGTTCCTTCTAACTAGTGTAATCCAAAGTGTCCTCAGACAGGTACTTCAAGTTCATCTCTCTCAGTGTGGCATTACAGGTTATAGCATGGTACCGTCTATCTACTTTTTTATTCAAAAATTTCAGTCCCTAAAAAAATGAAATAATGAAATTCACAGGTAAATGAATGGAACTAGGACACATCATACAGAATGAATTAGCTCAGACCAACCAAACAAATGTGTAATCTATTTGTTTATGTGTGGATATTAGCTGTTAAGTCAATGATTACCAATGTGCAATCTACAGAATCATAGAAATTGTGTTTAGAGTGAGGGACTAGGAATAATAGATAGGTCTCCTTAGGAGGGATAGAATAAATCGATATGCATCATATGGTGGCTTGAAAATGGAGGGAACAAGTATGATAATTATTGAAGACATGAGTAGAGCAAGGAAAATGGAGATAAGTAACATTAAGAGACATCTTATGGTTACTGTGTTAACAAACAGTTAGCCCTTTATGAATACATGCATATGAATGCAATTTAAATGATTTCTTTGAACACTATGCTCTGAAATCAGAGGTATTAGTTGCTTACAATAGGTTAAGTAGCAAGGCCGTGGCTTTGTGCATATACTTATTAGCAAGATGATCCGTCTGAACATGCACATGAATCTATTCCTGAAGGCATGAATAATAAAAAGTCACATGCACACAACTGCTACTGTATATGGGACAGGAAAATGAAAAAGGATAAGGAACAAATGTGGGGTGGCACTTTGAGATATTGAACTTCAATAATTGACTGAATAATGTTGATAGATTCCAATTCAACATAGATCTGTCTATCGATCTATCTACCTACTTACCTACATATATACCTATTTATCTATATTTTATTATTATGGATATAATAAAAATATGGCATCAGCAAAACTTCATGCATGTATTTCTGCATTTTGTTTGTGTGTGTGTCTGTGTGTTTGTGTGTGTTTGTGTGTTTGTGTGTGTGTGAATTCCTTAGTGTAGTTAAATAATATTCACATTTCCTTCCATTTCTTTCATATGAAATCCTTCCCTGCCCATCTAGTTTTGTATCTTTTTCAGAAACAATTTATACTGCAGTATATATAGCTGTGATTTCAGCAAGTTGTAACATCAACAGGCCTGGAAAAATTGCCTACTGATGCAATAATGGTATGAGTGGCATGAGAATAACCAGCCTACATTCTGGTTGGATTTAAGGCTTGTTCCCCAAATTGAAATGTACAAATTGTCCTGTTATTTGAATCAAAAACCTGTAGCCAAACAGAACATAGGCCAGGAGGGAAGGAAAATGTTATTACTCTGCTAAATGAACAGTGTATTAATCTAAGTCCTAATGACTTATCCTTAGACCCATAGCTTACTATATTTTTCAACCCTCTTGAGAGAAGACTCGTCTGCTGGCACATCATGCCTAACATAAAGATCAATAGCTGTTCAAGATGCATGGAATAAGAGAATGCTCAATTCCAGTCACGAAATAAAAAGTCTATATCTTGTCTCCTTCCCAAGTTTCAGGATTCATTGAGGAAGACAGGCTGGTAGAGTTATAACTATTATAGACAGTAAAGGACTAAAGTCAGCTTTCTTCAATATTGTGGTTACTGCTGAATAGTACACACTGACTTAAGCGTAAGATACTCAGAGATTAATTCTCTCTCTCTCTCTCTCTCTCTCTCTCTCTCTCTCTCTCTCTCTCTCTGTGTGTGTGTGTGTGTGTGTGTGCACCATGACCACATGTAAAGTTCACAGAAAAATTTGAAGAGTCAGTTCACTACATGTGCATGTGTACGTATTCTAGAGAGCAAAGTCAAATTGTCAGGCTTAAACAGTAATCACCTTTGTCTGAATTGCCATGGTGGCAGGATGCCTAGGCAGTCCCCACCTACTCAGAAGGGGAGAGGAAGAATAGGGGAAAGTTTGTGGGAGGGGTGGTGATTTGGGAGGGGGACAATGAGCATAATGTAAAGGGAAGAAATAAAATATAAAATTAAGTTTTAAAAAGTTAAAATGATCTTCATATATATATATATATATATATATATATATATATATATATATATATATATATATATGTTCTTGTAATAAATATACACATCAGGAAACTCTTAATATCATGGGTCTGTATTTCATTATAGGGGAGTTTTTAAAAAACCATCGTATAAATATGAAGGGAAACTAGTGACAGACTAAGTGTCTTAATAAGGCTTTTACTTCTGTGAACAGAAACCATGAGCAATGCAACTCTTATAAAGATCACATTGAATTGTGGCCGACTTATAGGTTCACAGGTTCAGTCTATTACCTTCAAGGTAGAAGCATAGCAGTTTTAAGGCAGACATGGGGCTGTAAGAGTTGAGAGTTACACTTATATTATGAAGGCAGCAAGCAGAAGATTGGATCCCAGATAGCTAAGATGTGGTTATTAAAGACCACACATACAGGGACACACCTACTCCAACAAAACTACATCTCCAAATAGTGCCACTAGCTGGGCCAACCATAAACAAACCACTGAACTACATGGTGATGCTAGTAGAAGCGGAGATGTGAGGAGTGAATGTGAGGAAGGATAAATATCCCTAAAGTCGTTTTGAGAAAGGCATATGGAAACAAGCTTCTGTAAGAGGGGCTTCTCTACACAAATGTATATAGAAACCTTTTTCAAATAATGTTAACTAGTAATAAGACAATGGTTTCTCCACAGGACACTATAGCCAGACAACTACATTGTCCAGTGCCAGATTGGGTTGTCTACTTTGAATTTACTTTCTAGAGAATTTGCATACAGTCCATCCCATTACAAACCTTCTTGGTTACCATACAGAATTTGAGAGTAAGACCCTATTGCTGAGGTCAACACATGGTTAAGTCAAAGAACAGTGTGAATGTATCGAGCATTGACCAATAAGCTTGATTCTACTGTGTTCCTTAGTGGATAACTTTCATAGTACCAGAATATATGAAGCAGGCTACTGCAGAAGAAGTATAATCACCACTTTGTCAAGTTTGGAAATACTTCCTGCCAATGAATACTTCTGATACAGTGATGAACTGCCTATTATGAGAATTACCATCATTTTGAGTTGGATTTGAGTCCCAAAATTAAACCCATAATTGGCACAGTTTTCTGTAGTAGGATCCTGCAACTAAACAGGGCCTTCATATTACTTGCACATCTACCACTATTTCCATGCTAAGTCTTACTGATTTAAATCAATCCATAAGTCATAATCATACCAATAATTTAGTGTACCCATGAAAATATTCAAAGAATAGAAAATCTGGCATACCCTTGTATAAAAAGTATAGGCATAGTTTATTGTTTAAATGGGGAGGGAGGGATTTTTGTTTATATTTTATACCTTAATAAATGTAACTTTCAGTTTTAGCACATATTGTATTTTCTGTGTAAAACTATGTGGAATGGAAATAAACATATGCAAAAGAGTTGATAGATTCCATAAACATATTGGATGGTCCTGTCCATGGATTCATGGTTATTAAATAATTAAAATAATGCATATCGAAGAAAGTACCATCATGATATACATTAATGCTTTTGTGAGCTTGCATGAAGGAAGTATACCAGTAAAGGCAATGTGAGAAATGCATCATGATTCCAAATTGCTAGCACCAATATACTATGTAAATTTTATGATATTTCCTTTAACTATATGTGGGTATTACTTGAAAAAAGAGAGCTCAAATTGTTGAAATGCATAAAATAATAAAGAAAACAATTAATATTGAAATTAATCATTTTGGGGCTCCAGTTTCTTTTTAAAAACTCTAAAATAGGAAAATTATGAACTTAGGTGCTATATAAATTTCAGTTTAATCTATGAGTTACTTTCTTGCGAGAGAGCAGTCTTAGGATTAAGTGCTCAATATTTGAATTTTATAAACAATGCTTTAGTCATCCACTTGTGATATATGGGTGATTTTGGAAGCAGGTTTATAGTATGGAGAATCATTTCTCTGAGATAAATAAAACTGTGAGAGAACTAAGTTTGAAATTTAAGAGGACTACTTCTAAAAGCAGTCCTGTAGCTAAATAAAAATTAAATTTCAGACAATGTCTATAAGCTTGTTAAATTCAGAAAATATTATGAGTATATTTGTAACACTTATTTCATCCTCATGTGTTTTCTAAAAATGTAAAATCTATTATTTTATAGTTGGCTATTGAGACCACTCAAAACTTTGGCTTTGAATGTTCTATAGGTCTTGAAAAAATATATACAAGATTCTTGGTGAAAATTTGTGACTGAAAAGAATGATTCATTGGAAACCCAGGGATGGACAGAAGTTGGAAGACTTCTGATCACAAACTTATTATTTATTATTAGTGTACAATATTTATTTCCTTAACTATCCTCTCTGATTTTGCAAACAAAATATTTTAGGAGTGTTCTGAAACAAGAATTTCTTAGTTCAATTCATACATGAAGTCAAAGAAAGAAGTTCCACATTGGGAAGTGGTGATTTGCCAGGCAATGGGAAAACTATATTTACCTATGTCTTTACATATATATGATATCTAGTTCCATTTCTTTGGGGAGAAATTGATGCTTTGCTATCAAAAAATAACATTTGTGTAGTAAGTATGAATAGGGAACCATTATAAAAATCCAAGGACAGAAAATGACTAAACATTTAGTAAAATTTAACAAAAAATATATTACAAGGCCTGAAGGTAACATACAAAAAGTGAAAATCATTACTACTAGGCTCCAAAAATTCAGAATTGTGGTATAAGGTGTAAGGTACATTATATATATGTATATATATATATATATATATATATATATATATATATATATATATATATATGCATAGAGCACATCTGAGTAGTGGATGACATTTACAGTCGGGGCGTTTCCCCATGGATCTCTTTGGGCCAGAATAAGCATGCATAGACTTATTTCAGTTAAGGGAATCATATAGTATCCAAAAAATTACAGGATCCATCTTCCATCTGCTGTAAATATTTTCTTTTACACAGGTGAAGGAAAGTGTATCAAAGGCTGTGTATCAATCATATATATATATATATATATATATATATATATATATATATGATTTCATGAAGAACTTGCTGACAGGAGCCTGGTATGGCGGTTACCTGAGCGATTCTATCAGGACCTAACCAAAATAGATGCAGATAGAGTCAATCATCAGACTGAGCCATGAGACACCAATGGAATATATATATATATATATATATATATATATATATATATATTTGTAAGAAAGGAAGTAAATATTTTAGGAACAGGATTAATTTTATTCTAGAAAAAACATAACCTATCAAAGATTAATAGAAAATTGCAGAATAAAAAATCTTTAACATGGAAAGACAAGTTGGATGGATCATTTTTAATAGTTTAATAGTGTGTTAGAGGTTGAAGCCTTTTTAGTGTAATCATCCTAGAAGGAGGCTTCGGTGGTGGCTTTAACAAGGAACTGATTTGTCCAATATGCGGATGTCAAAAAAAAATTTAAGAATAAACTATCCTCATGGGTAGTTTTGAGGCATACATGCATTCAGAGGCCAACACGACCCACCATTTGTGCTGAATGTTCTTATATCATACAGTACATTTCCACATAGTACAGACCCAGTGTTCTGGCCTTACTGAAAACAAGTATATTTCTTGGCAGTGATCTGAGAGTACTAATGGATATAACTGTGGGAAGAATCTGGATCTAGGGCTGTCAAGAGCACTGCTACCTCCTTGGATTCTGAGGAAAATGACATGGTCATTCTTACATTGAAAGAATTTTTCAAGTAACTTGTCATTAATTTTTTAATTCATCATTCTATTCATTTACACTTCAAATGATATCCCTTTTATCTGTTATCCCTCCACAACGCCCCATCCCATTCCTGCTCTCCCATTTCCCTTTGCCTCTATGAACGTGCCTCTCTACCCATTCATCCACTCCTGCCTCATCACTCTAGCATCATCCTAGGTGGGGTCTTAGGACTCCACAGAACCAAGGGCCTTTCCTCCTGTTGATATTAGATAAGGCCATCCTCTGCTACACATGAATCAATAGCCACGTGGATCTCCAGGTATACTCTTTGGTTGGCTGTTTACTCTGTTAGCTCTGGCTGGTCTGTTTAAATCATATTGTTCCTTCAATGGGGTTGCAATTGCCTTCAGCTCCTTCAGTCCTTCCGCTAGCTATTCCATTGGGGTCTCCAAGGCTCAGTCTGATGATTAGTTGTATCTGCATCTATTTTGGTTAGGTGCTGATAGAACCACTCAGGGAACAGCCATACCAGGCTCCTGTCAGCAAGTGCTTCTTGAAATCAGCAGAAGGGTTGGGGTTTGGTGTCTGCAGAAGGAACAGATTCCTTGATAGGGCAGTCTCTGAATGGCCTTGCCTTCAGGTTCTATTCCAATTTTGGGGCCCGTCTTTCCTTTTGTCAGGAACATTTCTGGATTAAAATTTTTGAGATGGGTGGGTGGCCCCATCCCTTTACTAGGGGTGGTGCCTATCTACTGCAGGTGGTCTCTACAGATTTTATCTCCCCTTTTTCGGGGTACTTTTGCTTAAGTCATTCCCGGTTGGTACTAGGAGCCTCTTGTTTCCCTGGCATCTGGGAATTTTTAGTAGATACCCCCAGTTCTGCAGTCCCACTGCTAATTATTTCTATTCAGTTTCCTGACTTTCTGTATTTCTCTTCTATTGCTTCCAATACCTGATCTTGTCCTGTCTTTTCCCCTCTCCCTCCTCTCTTCCTTCCTGGTCCCTCCCTTCCTCTATCTCCTGTGATTATTTTGTTCTCCCTTCTATGTAGGATTTATGCATCCACATTTTGGTCTTCTGTCTTCTTAACCCAGATATCACTCAAAACTCTGTCCATAAACAATTGAAAGAATAATGAAAATATGGTACATTAACTCAATGAAATGAAACTCACTTCTTGAAATAATAAAATCATGGAACTCTTACTTAAGTGAATAGAACTAGGAAAAAGTCATCCTGAGTGAGAAAAATCATCCTGAGTGAGGTACTCAGAACCCCAAAGAAAAATTTAGGATGTTATCACTTAAAACTACTTCTTAGCTTTTGTTATTTTGTGTTTTTTTTTTTTTTCAGAGTTGAGGACGGAACCCAGGGCCTTGCCTAGCAAGTGCTCTACCACTGAGCTAAATCCCCAACCCCTAGGTTTTAATCCTTACAAATGCATGTAAGAATCCTTAAATCCTCAGTGTAAAGATATAGAGTGGGGAAATAGAAATTATAGAAGGTTTTCCTGAATAAATAAAACATAATTAAATCTGGAGACATGTGGTGTAATGTGGTAGTTGAATGAGAATATTAAATGCAGAAGTGGAGGAAAGTGGGGTAAGGGACACCAGAATCTGTGGACTATCTGAAGAATGTTATAGAAAATTACTACAGTAGAGGCTCCTTAATATATACTATGTTAATGGAATATTCTTAAAACACATCATAAAATAATGGGGAGAGTACAACCTAACTGCCATCTCTCCCTAGCAAAGTCATTCCAGTGTCATGTATGGGTTACATCTATTTGAGTTTTGATGACTGAGATCACACAGAAGCTCCCAAACAACTTACATTCCTACCCACATCATTGGTTGCTTTAGAAAAACTGATGACAGAACCATATTGATGAAACAACACTTACCTATCTCATTGAACATGAAGAAGTTAAGCTGGTGACTAACTGGAGTATTCACCCCTTCCAGATAGTGTTCATGGATTGGAAAATTTATTCATACTTCCTGAGGAGAAAAGGAAAGGTGAACATAGCTGAAATCTTTCAATTTACAATGGTGGACTAGCTACAGTGTACACGAGTGCAATAGTTGTACAAATGTGATGAGAGTAACAATTACGTGAAAGGATTTAATGCCCAGTCCCTGAGACACTTTTCTGACATACCTCATATGTCCAAGAAAAGAGAAATAAGTAGATTGTGGACCAAGGGGCATATCAAACACCATTTTTTCTGCAAAAGCAATGTACCAATTTAAAGAATACTAAAGATATTCCGTCATTCCCTTTAATAAGTATATTACTCAGCCATGATCACAGAAGCTACAATCTGTTGTTGGTGGAAACAAAGGCAGAGACACATACCTGAAGACTGTGTAGAGATTAAGAGAAATTTGGTAACTCAGTTGTAAATGCAAATTCTCTATTAATACTCTCCCTTCACCTCTCATGAATCTTTTTCTTGGGAGAAAACTGAGAGCACCTGGGAATGGAAAGAATGTAACAAAGTACCAATGTGTTTCAGATGTAACAGATGTGACTAACTCACATATGATCTCACATAGAACATGACAGCATGATATGGTTTCCATAGAGTAAAGTGAATTGACTCCCACTACTGAGGGAAATAAATAAACATGATCTACCATCTCTAACCATGAAGCTATTTCCACTATAGAAAGGTTCCTAAAGGAGAAATTAATTTAATATTGTGGAGTCTAATTGATTATAGAAATCGCACTTATGGAAGATTTTATTCAAAGCAGTAGACAGGCAAATCATATGAACTCAATTCTATTTTGACAATAATTTTATGAATCCTAATGCTGTATCTCTCAACATAAATAAGCAGATATAATTGAACAAAAGAGAAAATGGGAAAGAGCCTCAGTTCGCTCCAGGAGATTTCATGATAAGGTCATGAGGTATACACACAATAAACATTATTTTCTAGACACTGAGGATTCATCCTTGTGCTATCCAGGAATGTTTCCCTGGTGGTTATCTTTCATAATGCTCTAAAACACTATTCAGGCTCCATTAAGAAAAAAAATAATGGTTTTCTTATCCATTAATAATCCTTATATGCTACAACAGTGAATGGCCAGGTAAAATGCATTAACATCGCAAATGTACAAAGGTATTTTGTGCTTAACCAACCACATTATTAATTAGAAGTGAGGCCAGTTCTACAGGACAGAATTTATGAATGATAGTACAAACATGATCAATAAACTCAGCTAGGGAATTTAAAGACCCTAGTAGAGAAAACACTGACATTGTTTTTCTAAATCTCCATTTTGTCAAATTCCTTTTTAAATATTTCTGCTATGTCCTTTGGTATGTGTTGCTGATTATTTCCATAGATAACACTTTCATTACTAATGTTTTGTTGGCACAATGATACATATTTACATAAAGGACTGTGAATAAGCAACAGTCAGTACTCAGACATAGTTGGGGATTCTAAAACTCCCCAGATGGGTAAAAGCTAGAGGACTGGAAGAAATGCTCTGGGATGTCTCTATAAATGGCATGGCTGTTGTAAACATGGCCTCCTAAAGTTAGGGTTACATGTGTGACCCTCAAAAGCCTGAGCAAATATTCAAGAAAGGAAGAAGGAGGGCTTCTCAATATTCCAACCCTATATGCACACATCCTTACTGACATAGATGGCTACCAGAGTAGCAAGTTTCCTGTTTCCTTAGAAATGTGGTCACTGGGAAGGATAAACAGAACATATTTCAGAATAATAAAACAACATACAACAAAATCAGAGGGAGCATCCTGCTAAATGGTGAAAAACTCAAAACATTTTTATTAAAATCAGGAACAAGAGAAGGAAGTTTATTCTTCCTGTCTTATTCTGCATAGTATTAGGAGACTCCTTTGAATATGATATGATTTTATGCATAAAAGTTCCTAAATGTGGCATCAGGAACCTGACAATTCTGATAATTACATTCAGCAATGTAGCAGTATAAAAAATTTAAGAAAATTCATGTCCTGAAATAACAAATACTTTGAGTAACATCCTATAGAAACAATATCATTCATAAAACATTATATATCATATTGTTATATAATATATGTCATATACCATGTTATATAAAATATTACATATATATTACATATGTATATATTTGATTACCAATAATATTCATCACACAAATTAAAAAAATAGTGTTGTAAAACTAGATGAAGACAAAAAAGATTCCCTGTAAAATAAACCTGAATAATGATCAAAGTTCAGGCGGTATCTGCATGGCAGATTTCATATTATTCTATAACATAGCTGAAGTAACAAAACTGTAATGAATATTGCCACTCTGTTATATCTGTATTAATTAACACCTGTTTAGAAGCAAGAACCTTAGCCAACCCTCAGACTGCTCTTGACTTGGATCAACATAGTCTTGAATTTAAGATTTTTTAAATCCTAAACACAAACAACATTTTGAAATAAAAAACAAAATACAATGAATAAAAGAATAGGATAAGCCTTTGATGAAATCTGTGTCTCAAACCTATTATTAGTCTGCATTGTTTCCTCTGTACACATCTGAGAGCATTCAATTTAGTGTTTTTATGGCATACTTGAGTGTGTTAACAATTGGGTCTCTGATTCTTGTGTCTGCTCATTTTCCTTCTGATGGATTGCCTTGTCCACCTTCAATATGCTCTTAATATATCTTATTATATTTCATTTTATTTATGTTTGGTTGTTATCCCTTGAGTGTTCCTTTCCTCATGAGAGACAGAAAGGGAAGTGATCTGGAAGGGAGGGGAGGTGGTTAGAAACTGGGAAGGGTTAAAAAGAGGAAAAATGTAATCATGATATAAAAAAATAAATAAAAATGGAAATGAAAACCTGGACAAAAATCAATTTTCAATTAAAATACACCATTTTATAAAGAAAAACAAAATACAATTCCAAAAAAGACCAGAAATAATACAAACAGAAACAAAAGCAAAAACACCCTTGTGGCTTTATCCGATGGAGGATGGCCAAAGTCCCCAGCAAACAAACCACCCAAAAAAGCCCAAAACCAAGTCTGCGTTCTATTTTGCATATCTTATAAAATTCATCCATATCAGAGGATGAAAACAAAGTATAGACTACATATTCAAAGAAAGTTATTTCCAATCCACCAGTTTATTGTTGAATCTGGGCAAATTTTAAAAAGACACTAAAGCATTTTCATAACATTGAAATTGGATCAACTTATGTGATCACAGAAGAAAATGGTTTATCATTCTGTATTACTCTATGCATTGTATGTCATGTGAGTATGTTTGTAAGTGTTTTTGTGCATATATATATATGTATATGTATATGTATATATATATATATATATATATATATATATATATATATATATATTTATGTTTCCACATGCCTGAAGTTCACACACCCAAATTCACTCTGCCCACTACTCTTTCTTACAGCCATTTTGAAACACTTATCTTTATTGTAACTAACATTACATCAAAACTCATTCTTACCTGATACCCCTAACTATTCAGAAAATGGAGGTGCAAACCACGTGATCTATTGTGTGCTTTCCCTCTGATGATAATCTGTATGTTAACTTTCAAGTGTTTTTTTATTCCTTCAAATCTTTCAGTCTACGGCAGATACCCAGATACCACTGTAACTTCATTTATGGATGTAATTTTTATGCAAAATCCATTTATGAACTTAAATTCCTTTTTATTTTTCTGACTGCCATTACTCCCACACACCAATAATACACAATACTGTCAGCTCTTTTAAATGCTAATATTCACCCTGTAAGAGAACTGAGCTGAAGTGACAGGGCATACTGACAGCTCAAGTGGAGGGGCACTGCGGCAAACAAAACACAGGACAGGACAAAGGAAGCCAGGTTCTGATCTGACAGGTTTGTGATCTGACTATTCAGAGTCAAAGGCTTGAGATGTATAGAATAATCTACTATTCCAACCAATTTGCCATATTTTGTGTGAAAAAATCACGTCTATGAAATAAATTATGGGGATATGAGGGAGCTGACCTTGTTTGCTGCATTGCCTTGCTGACCAGTCCTAGGGTGCTTTGACAGGCATCTTTGTCTACCTCTTCTCTGAACAGGACCTGCTGCATGACTTAAGTAATGACATTGTCCTCTGCCCCTGTTCTGTGCTAGTGAGCTAGCATTACCCTCCAATCACGCATGCGTGTATGGTTGCCAGGCTGCAGAGATTCAAAATCTTTTCGAAAGCTAATGACACAAGGCAGGTTGCAATCAGCTTTAAGTTGTCTTATTGCTAGTATGAAAGTGGGGGGTCTTCTTAAACCCCTGTATAAATTGGTCAGGGATAAATTCAAGGTGCTTTTTGGGCAATGATGCCTACAGGATATTGAATTATATTCACATTTATATCTCTATACAAAGGAAAGAAAGAGTGCTTAGGAAAAATGTAACAAAATTAGAGAATGTACGAAAACACTAGATATAGGTAATATCAGGAGAAATCACTAAAGAATAAAAGATGCTATTTTAATAATATTCTGCATTAGTCAGATTTTGCTTGATAAGGTGGATTTTTAAAGGATCTGATGTGCTCATGTAAATGAAGCACTTGCCATTAACATAATGTTTGTTATTTACTAAAAGCATTGGTTTGTGATTCAATGATGATTTTTTCTTCTGTTTTAAAAATTGTTACTTTGATATATTTACTTTTTTGTTTGATTGCCTTTTAAATAGGTGCTTACTTGTCCAATTTAGCTGGAATGGAAATTCACTTGATGACAGGGCTGTCTTTTAACTCAGAGATTTATTGACTTCTGACTTGTAAGTGCTACATGTAAACTCACATGTCACCACAGTTAGATATATTTTAATGTTAATTATGTGTACATGTATACATTCTCTCTGTCTCTATCACTGAGACTCTGTCTCTCTATTTTTAAGCCCGAACTTGTGTCTGTGTGGGTGTGTCTTTCTCTGTCTGTCTGTCTTTCTGTCTGTCTCTGCTCTCTCTCTCTCTCTCTCTCTCTCTCTCTCTCTCTCTCTCTCTCTCTCTCTGTGTGTGTGTGTGTATGCATATGTGTAGAGGTATTAGGTGCTAAAGGCTGTATATGTATCAAGATATGCAGTTACATGTAATTTGAGATTCCTGACATGTGTTCTGAGAAATAATTTTGCAGAGCAGTATTACTTTTTATAAGAAGAAGCATCACTCAACATCACTATGCAACTTTAAACCTTGGTGATTCTGATGCCCAATGAATATGAAAATGGAGTACAAACAAAAATGTAGAGTAGCTCCTGAATGTTAATGATTCTACAATCATTTATGTTTCAATAAAGGTAAATTATATTGACTTAATAATATCCTTTTCTGCAAGACAAAGTATACCTTGGAAAGAGAAATGCATCAGGAATTACAGAATGTACTTCAAATTTGGACAATCAGCCCTGTGTCCTACAATCAAGGAAGGAAAACATTTGCAAAAACAACACGGTGACTTTGAATGCATACGGAATACTCAGCTTCCTATTCTATAGCATTACTTTCAGAAGCTATCCCTGTGTGGCTAACTTTACTTCAATATAGGACTGAGCAGATAAGGATGACAATATATTAATACATATCATATTGAGAGAAGGAATGACCACTCTTCAACAGGCTGGGCTACTGCAGATCAGACCCTCTGAATCTTCTGTCAATGCTGGAGATGTTTAAAACTTGCTGCAAAGATTATTCTGCAATCTTGATTTTAAAGATACCTTTCAAAGATTGATTCCTAATATTAAAATCCTGTTAAATTACAATGCCGTAGTATTGTATTTATCAAAATTGTCAGAGGGTACTTGGTAACAAGTACACAAGTTACAGCAATTTATTATATAGAGAGGCAATGTTTGCATCAATAGCTTTTTTTCTGGACAGGATGATGCTGTGCAGAATAGACTGGATTTAAATATACAGTGTTCCGTCTTAATCTGCCAGCTATTGGGTTAAAAATAATGGTTTTTATGTAAGGGATAATGGCAACGATAATGTATGGTTTTCTAAACAAGAAAATGAATCCTAAATGTTTTACGTTTTATACATGTACTGTGTGTCAAAGTGTGATCAGGACACTGAAAACACTGAAAGAAATCCCTGTGTTTTATCATATTATTGTGGGTTTGTTTGTTTGTTTGTTTTTACTGGATTTTTTATTTATATTTCAAATGTTATTCACTTTCCCGTTTTCCTAGACATAAGCCCACTATCCCATCTTCCTTCCTTCCTTCTCTAAGGGTGTTCTCATCTCCATCAAGCCCCTCCTGCCTTCCCCCCAACATTCCCCTACAGGGAGAGTCCAACATTGGCAGGACCAAGGGCTTCCCCTTCCACTGGTGCCAAAACAAGTCTATTCTCTGCTACCTATGCAGTTGCAGCCCTGGGTCAGTCCATGTATAGTCTTTAAGTAGTGGTGTAGTCCATGGGAGGTCTGGTTTTTTGCCATGGTTGTTCTTATGGCATTCCAAGCCTCAGATCTTTCAGTCCTTTATTTCCTCCAATGTGGGTCCTTCATTTGCTGCTCCAAACTCTGCCTCCATATCCCCACCTATGAATATTCTTGTTTCCCCTTTTATGAAGGAGTGAAGAAGAAACTCATATTTTATGAACTTTTCATTTTCTCTGATTAGTGGTGTCCTCCTTTTATCCTCTTCCTCCTTTTTCTCCTCTGATTCCTCCTCCTTTTCTCCTTTATTTTATTTCTATTTTTGTTCATATTCTGTTTAATTTTTGCAATTTGTGAGACAGTGTCACATTCTGTAGAGTAAGTTGGGCAAAAATATGAAGTAAATATTTTGCTTCTATTTCTTGAATGATATGATTAATATGTAAGTCAATATATCTTGAATGCTTTAATTTGATTTGTAAATGTGAATTTGAATTGTTCATTAATTACTTTTAGAATTTTTTGTTTTGTGAAAAAGTCCAGTCATGTTGGCACATGCCCTTATATCTAACAATTTAGAGTCATAGGAAGAGAGTCTACTATGAGTATACTTACAGCCAGAATTACATTTTAGAATTTGTAACAAAAACAAAAATATATTAATAAAATTCAAATTGTAGTATAGTTGCAAAAAATTATTTCTTTTCTTTCTGTATTTCTAGTGGTAAGCAGCATGTTGCTGAATTAGCAGCTTATATCTCAAACCACAGAGAAAAAGCAGAGAGACTTCTCTCAAAACCTTCCACAAACAATCATCAACTAGGAGTCAACTGTTTAAAAATTAGAAACTAATCGTTTACATCTCATTGAAACCACTGCATTCTACTCCTTGTCACCACAGTCTTACAACCAATTTATAATAAAAGTATACTATACAAATTTAAAAGACTCCATTATTTTTCATAGAATGAACCATGTTTAAAACCTTAAAGTGTCATTGAGCCTCAAGTCAATATTTTCAATGTTACCCCTGTAAAATCAAAATATAGTTACATATTTTAGCATACAAGCACATAAAACATATATAACTTTTTCTCTAAAATGATTTCAGGCTGTTCTGATTAATGGTTAGGATGACCTTCAGCATCATATTATTCTGTCCCTACCTCCTGGCTGCTGTTGTTCCTTGTGTGTATAATATATCTGCATTTGTGATGAAGGTCAAATTCAAATCTGTTTATGTTAGGCAAATATTTTACCAAAGGTTGAATATCAAACATATCTGTCCTTGGAATTAAAAACCCAATAGCATTTCCATTTTCAAGTCTTTCACAATCCAAATTTTCTATAAAACTCTAACATCTCATTTTGAAAAGGGGGCTCCTTTAAAAATGTACTTTATTACCTCCAGAGAGAAGAAGCAATCAACGATGTGAACAGAGAAAAATCAAACCACAATCGTGTTAATACCTCTACATCTTATTACCTGTGATCCACTTATATTTTCTGGTTCATTTGAAAGAGTCTGAGCAACATCATCATCATCATCATCATCATCATCATCATCATCATCATCATCATCATCATCATCATCATCATCATCATAATCATCATCATCATCAACTACAACAACAAGAAGAACAAAAACAACAACAATAACAACAACCACCTCATTGTTAGTTATCCAGAACCTCAAAGACAAATACAGAATGTATCTGCTTATTTTTTGATATTTTAAGCCCTGACAATGGCATACAAGAATTAGGCAGGAGGAAAGGATTTTATGAGGGTAGAGAAACAATATAAATAATTATGGGGCATATTTGGGGGATATATTGGAATGTAACAAATAAATGGAGATGGGGGAATGAAAAGGAGAGAGTGGAATACTAAGAGGGTCAGCTATAAGTAGGAGTCAGATCAGTTCTTAATATATAACATAAATAAAAATAAAGGATATTTAAAAAATTGGAGAGAATGACAGAAATAGACATCTCTTCCCACCAAATGAAATCTCCGACCCCATGTATTGGCTATATCTACTATATTTTTTGGCCAATGTGTCCTCATTGTAATACTCCAATCACTTCAAGCTATTGCCTAAGGTACTGAATGCTGCATACGGCTGGTGATGGCTCTATTGTCGAAGACAACACCTACATTTCTTTTGAACATAGAGAAGACAAACAGGTGCCTCACTAAATCATTTACCTTTTGAATAGTGTTGCTGGTACTTAAATGTGTTTGGCAGGGTTATTGAGGGAAAACTTAAACACCAACCCACCTCTATACTATTTGACCTACCACACTCAGCTGCGTACAGGATACAATGCTGCAATTGTGGCACCTTGAAGGGAGTAAGCAACCACTATATGACTGGATTTGCGACATGCAGAGTGAGATAGAACACATTTCTACCATTGTTCTCATGACAAAATACTGGGGTTTAAGGCTTAAAGCAGGTATTATTGTCTGCTATGCAAATGTAGATGCAAAATGATTCCTAACAATATTCTGTTATTCCCATATATCAGTATATTGCTCTATTGTCATCACAAATGGTAGCATATATAAAAGATGGGGACAGTTATAGAGAACTATATCTGCACAATATACAAAGTGAAAGACCTTGGATCATATTCTCATAAATGAGTCATTACCAGCTAATCTCTTCCTTCATGGCTCAGGAAAGATTTTTAGAAGTCATGGTAGAATTATTGTAAGGCACAGTGGTACTGGGAGGAATGCAAGCAAGTGATCAATAATGTCCAGATACAAAAGCACTTATATACATATATACTTATATAAACCAAGAAGCCATGCAAAGGATATGCACAGGTTTTGCAGGCCAAATTATTTGGTGTCCAACCACTAATATCTGGATCTGAATATGATCTACCTCACTAAGAAGCTCTCTCATTGTCATAATTTCTAATATCAAAAGTACTTTGGTCCAGTACAGTTTCATGGGAATAGAACCTACAATCCAGCAGGTACTTCATTCTACCTTACATAAATCAATGGTAATTTTGAATTTTTTTATTCATAATATATTACATTTTTGACCATGCTGGTAATTTCTCATATATTTGACTCCCAATTTAATATTTTCTTCAAATTCCTCTGTAAATATGATTCTCTGTGTGACTATTTGCTTCTTGTGTTTTATCATTTTTGATTCCATTGGTCGTTTGTTCTATTTTAGTCAGGTTAGTTTTTTTCTTTTCATGTTTTCTAAGGGGGGGGGGTGAGAACATGAGGAAATAGGTCATTTTCCAGATGGAAAGAATCAGGGAGGATGAGGTAATGAGGCGGGATATATTGTTGGAAAAAATCAATTTTCAAAAATTACTAATTCAAAAACTGATACAGATTGATATTATTTCATCTTCATGTATTAACATTTAATTAAGCAAGTCTTCAGAGGATAAATTTCTTTCTATTGGTCAGAGGAAAACTTGTGCAAGTCAATCCTCTATTTCTACTCTGATGCCTTCCTGGATAGAACTCTGTTTTAATTGGAGTTCATTTTACATACTCTTTCAACTCACTTTGTGAATCAAATTATATCTTTCACTGAAACAGCGAAGTTCCAACCCAGTAACTGCCATATCCTGGGCATACATCCTAGACTGAGCAACGCCCCTATGTCTCAATGGTTTAGAAAAGAATGAATATGATTTCATTTGATTTTTCTCTCCTTTTTTTCGAGCATGCAATATAAAGTTACTGAAAAATATTTTACTCTAATTATGTCTCAGATAAAGTAGTTATTTGTTTATTTATGTCATTTAAACTCACTTCTTTTGCTGATTTGTGATACATCCTCCCAAACTGCAGCCTAGGGTTCCTTCTCACTAGTTTAATCCAAAGTGTACTCAGGCGGGTAGTCCCAGTTCATTTCTCTCAGTGTGGAATTACAGGTTACAGCATGGTACCTTCCGTCTACATTTTCATATTTGAAAAATTCAGTCCCTGAAAGACTTGAACTTCAAAGGTAAATGAATGGAACTAGAAAACATCATACTGATGAATTTTCCAGACCACCAAGACAAGTATATTATATATTTGCTTATATGTGGACATTAGCTGTTAAGTCAATGAACCAATGTACAATCTACAGAAGCAGAGAAATTCTGTTTAGAGTTTGGGACTAGGAGTAATAGATAGGTCTCCTTAGGAAAGGTAACTAGAATAGATCAATATGCATGGTATGGGTCTTGAAAAGGGAGGGAAGAAGTAGTGATAATTAGTGAAGACGTCAGTAGAGGAAGGAATATGGAGATAAATAAAATTAAGAGGCATCCTATGGTTACTGTGTTAACAACCAGCAAATGCTTTATTAATATATGCATATGGATGCAGTTTAAAAGATTTCTTTGAACATTATGTTTCTGGAATCAGAAGTTTTGATTATTTACTGTAGGTTAGGTAGAAATGCTATGACTTTGTGCATATCCTAGTTAGTGAGATGATAATTCTGAACATGCATATAACTGAATTCCTGAAGGCATAACATTATAAAGTCACAAGCACCCAACTGTTACTGTATGTGGGACAGGGAAAAGGGTAAAGGATAATGAACAAATGTGGAGTGGCATTTTGAGATATTGATCTTCAGTAATTAACTGAATATTGTTGATAGATTCCAAGTCACCAAGATCTGTCTGTCTATCTATCTATCGATCTATCTATCGATCTATCTATCTATCTATCTATCTATCTATCTATCTATCTATCTATGATCATTCTAACTACCTACTTACCTACATATCTACCTACTTATCTATATTTTATTATTATGGATATAATAAAACTATGCCATCAGCAAAACTTCATGCATGTATTTCTGCATTATATTTGTGTGTGTGTGTGTGTGTGTGTGTGTGTGTGTGTGTGTGTGAATTTCTTAGTGTGGCTTGATCATATTCACATTTCCTTCCATTTCTTCCAGATGAAATCCTTCCCTGCCCATCTAATTTTTTATCTTTTTCAGAAACAATTTATACTGCAGTATATATAGCTGTGAATCCACCAACTTGTTACATTAACAGGGCTGGAAAAATTACCTACTGATGCAATAGTGTTATGAGTGACACGAAAATAACCAGCCTACATTCTCGTTGGATTTAAGACTTGTTCCTCAATTTGAAATGTATAAATTTTCTTGCTATTCGAATCAAAATCATGTAGCCAAACATAACATAGGCCTGAAGGGAAAGCAAATGTTATTACTCTGATAAAAGAACATAGTGTTAATCTAAGTCCTAATGACTTCTCCTTAGACCCATAGCTTACTGTATTTTTCAACTCTCTTGAGAGAAGATTCTTCTGCTAGAACATCATGCCTAACATAAAGATCAATAGCTGTTCAAGATGCATGGAGTAAGAGAATGCTCAATTCCAGTCACTAAATAAAATGTCTATATCATGTTTGTCTCCCAGGGTTCAGGATTCATTGTGGAATAAAGGCTTGTAGAGTTATGAGTATTATAGACATTATAGAACTAAAGTCAGCTTTCTTAAATATTGTGACTACTGCTGACTACTACACACTGACTTCAGTGTAAGATACTCAGAGATTTATTCTCTCTTTCTCTGTCTCTCTGTCTCTCTGTCTCTCTCTCTCTCTCTCTCTCTCTCTCTCTCTGTGTGTGTGTGTGTTTGTGTGTGTGTGTGTGTGTGTGTGTGTGTGTATGATATAGCGGGCTTATGTCCAGGAATCCAGGAAACAGAGTAACATTTGAAATATAAATAGAAAAATCCAATAAAAACAAACAAACACACAATAATATGATAAAACAGGAATTTCTTTCGGTGTTTTCAGTGTCCTAATCACACTTTGATAAACAGTAGATGTATAAAATGCAAAAATTTAGGATTCATTTTCCTGTTTATAAAACCATATATTATCCTTGTCAATTGTGTTCTTGTATAAATCTGGAAGACAGAATATCCCTTATTTAAAAATCATTACTTTTGACCAGATAGTTGGCAGATTAAGATGAAACACAGTATATTTAAATCCAGTTTACTCTGCACAGCATCTTCCTGGCCAGAAAAATAAAGCCATTGAAGCAAACATTGCCGCTATATGTAATAATTTATTATAACTTATGGCATACTTGTTACCAAGTATCCTCTGACAATTTTGATAAATACAATACTACAGCATTGTAATCTCACAGGCTTTTTTACTAATAGAAATCAATAATTAAAAGTTATCTTTGAAACCAAGAATGCAGAAGTATCTTTTCATCAAGCTTTAAATATCTCCAGCATTGACAGAAGATTCAGAGTGTCTGATCTGCAGTAGCCCAGCCTGTTGAAGAGTGGTCATCCCTTTCTTTCAATATGACATGAATTAATATATTGCCATAATTATCTGCTCAGTCATATATTGAACCAAAGTTAGCTCCAAAGGGATAGCTTCTGAAAATACTGCTATGGAATAGGAAGCTGAATATTCGCATATGCATTCAAAGTCACCTTTTATTTATGCAATATTTTCCTTCCTTAATCATAATACACAGGGCAGATTGTCCAAATTGAAAGCACACTGAGTAATTCCTTATGCATTTCCCTATCCCAGGTCTTGCAGGAAAGGATATTACTAAGTCAATATCATATTTACATTTATTGAAAACTAAATGGATGTACAAATATTAACATTCAGGAGCTAGTCTACATTTTTGTTTATGTCTCATTTGCATATTCATTGCGCATCAGAATCACCAATTTTTAAAGTTGCATAGTGATGTTGAGTGATGCTTCTGCTTATAAAAACTAATACTGCTCTGCAAAATTATTTCTCAGAAATCATGTCAGGAATTACATGTAACTGCAGATCTTGAGAAATATACAGCCTTTATTACCTACATACCTCTACACATACACACTCACACACACACACACACAGACACACCCACACAGACATAAGTTGGGACTTCAGAACAGAGAGACAGTGTTTCAGTGATAGAGAGAGAGAATACACACACACACACACACACACACACACACACACACACATAATTAGCATTAATGAAATCTAGCTAACTGTGGTGGCATGTGAGTTTACACTTAGCACTTACAAGTCAGAAGTTAATAAATCTCTGAGTTAAAAGACAGCCCGGTCAAGAAGTGAACTTCCATTCCAGCTAAATCCAATGAGTAAAACTTTATGTAAAAGGCAATCAAACAAAAAGTAAATGTCTCAAAGCAACAATTTTTAAAATAGAAGAAAAAATCATCATTGAATGACAAACCAATGCTTTTAGTATATAGCAAACGTTATGTTAATGGTAAGTGCTTCATTTACATGAACACATGGAAACTTTAAAAATCCACCCGATTAAGTAAAATCTAAGGCATAATATTAATAAAGTAGCATCTTTTATTCGTTAGTGATTTCTCCTGATATTACAAGTATCTAGTACTTTTGTACATTCTGTAATTTTTTTTTTAGATTTATTTATTTATTATATATAAGTACACTGTAGCT
The DNA here is from genome assembly GCF_021556685.1 of Rattus norvegicus. Classification (NCBI taxonomy): domain Eukaryota; kingdom Metazoa; phylum Chordata; class Mammalia; order Rodentia; family Muridae; genus Rattus; species Rattus norvegicus. Next base: position 124,357,602 of record NC_141534.1, read on the forward strand.
GTCTTCAGATACACCAGAAGAGGGCATCAGATCTCTTTACAGATGGTTGTGAGCCACCATGTGGTTGCTGGGAATTGAACTCATGACCTCTGGAAGAGCAGTCGGGTGCTCTTAACCGCTGAGCCATCTCTCCAGCCCCATTCTGTAATTTTGTTACATTTTTCCTAAGCACTCTTACTTTCTTGTGTATAGAGATCTAAATGTGAATATAATTCAATACCCTGTAGTCATCATTGCCCAGAAAGCACCTTGAATTTATCCCTGACCAATTTATACAGGGGTTTTCAAGACCCAGCGCTTTCATTCTAGCAATAGTACAGCTTAAAGATCACATCTGCCTGCCTTGTGTCATTAGCTTTCGAAAAGATTTTGAATCTCTGCAGCCTAACAACCATGCACGCATGCATGATTGGAGGGTTATGCTGGTTCACTAGCACAGACTGGGGGCGGGTTACACTGTGATTACATAAGTCATGCAGCAGGTCCTGCTCAGAGAAGAGGCAGACATAGATGCCTGTCACAAGCACCCTAGGACTGGTCAGCAAGGCAATGCAGCAAACAAGGTCAGCTCTTTCAAACTCCCAAAATATTTTCATAGGTAGATAAGATTTTTTTCACACTAAATATTTCAGATTTGTTGGGATAAAAGATTATTCTCTAGATCTCAAGCATTTGACTCTGAAAAGTCGGATCAGAAAGCTATCAGATCTGGTCCTTGCTTCCTTTGTCCTGTCTTGTGTTTGCTGCTGTGCCCCACCCCTTGAGCTGTCAATCTGCCCTGTCACTTCAGTTCTGTTCTCTTCCAGGATGAACATTAGCATTTCAAAGAGCTGACCAAATTGTGGATTATTGGTGTGTGGGAGTAATGGCAGTCAGGAAAATAAAAAGGACATTTAAGTTTGTGTACGGATTTAGCATAAAAATTACACCCATAAAGGAAGTTACAGTGGTATCTCAGTATCTGCCATAGACTGAATGATATGAAGGGATTAAAATCATTTTGAGAGTTAACATACAGATTATCATCAGAGGGAAAGAACACAATAGATGATGTAGTTTGTACCTCCCAGTTTCTGAATAGTTGGGTCATCAGGTAAGAATGGGTTTTGATGTTCTGATAGTTATAATAAAGGAAAGGGGTTTCCAAAATGGTTGTAAAAAAGATTAGTGGGCAGAGTGTATTTAGTTTTGTTAACTGCAAGCATGTGGAAACGTGCTGCAACTTCCAAAACGTTTCCACATATATATATATATATATATATATATATATATATATACATATGTATGTGTGTACATATATATGCACAAAAACACACACATACTCACATACTCACATCACATACACTGCATAGAGTAGTACAGAATAATAAACCATTTTCTTCTGTGATCACATAAGGTGATCTAGTTTGAATGTTAAGACAATACTTTAGTGTCTTTCGGTATATATTATTTGTTAATATGTTTTTACTTTTAAATCTTGCCCAGATTCAATAATAAACTGGTGGAATGGAAATAACTTTCTTTGGATATGTAATCTATACTTTGCTTTGATCCATTGATTTGGATGTACTTTATAAGATATGCAAATTATAAGGCAGATTTGTTTTTTTTTTTGTGCGGTTATGTATTTTTTTGGGGGGTGGCTTGGCTATCCTCCATCAGATAAATCCACAAGGGTGTGCCTTTCTTTTGTTTCTGTTTCTTTGTATTCTTTCTGGGCTTTTTGGGATTGTATTTTGTTTTTCATTATAAAATGGTGTTGTAGTTTTAGTGAAAATTGATTTTTGTCCCAATTTTTCATTTCCATTTTAATTTTTTATTTATATCACGGTTATATTTTTCCTTTTTTAAAACTCTTCCCAGTTTCTCCCCACCTCCTGTCCCTTCCAGATCCCTTCCCTTTCTGGCTCTTATGAGGAAAATTACACCCAAGGGATAACAACCAAACATTAACCAAATGGAATATAGTAAGATATTTAAAGAACATATTGAGGGTGGGCAAGGCACTCCAACAAAGTAAAACGAGCAGACACAAAAATCAGAGACCCAATTTTTAACACACTCAGGTATGCCATAAATATACTAAATTGAATGCTCTACGATGTGTAAGAGGAAACAATGCAGACTGATAATAGACTTTGAGACACAGATTTACGCACAGGCACGCCCTATACTTTTACCTATTGTATTTTGTTTTCTATTTCAAAATGTTGTTTGGGTTTCAGATTTAAAAAAATAATTTATAAAATACATGCCTGTGTAACTCTCAACCCTTGAAGGCCCATGTCTGCCTCGACACTGCCATGCTTCTACCTTAAAGATAATACAAAAGCAATAATGTCTATCATGATGGTACCTTCGTCTGAATTCACTGTTTTAATTATTTAATGATCACGAATACATGGAAAGCACCATCCACATGGGTTTATGGAATCTATCAACTATTTTGCATATATCATTATTATTATGCCACATATTTTTACTCAGAAATTTCTACATGTGCTAACTCTGAAAATTGCATATATTAACTTATACAATATAAACAAGAATCACTGCCTTCTTATTTAAGAAATAAATTATGCCTACTCATTTATACATGTGTATGTGTGTTTTTCTAGTCTCTGAATATTTTTCATGGGAACACTTATTTATTAGTATGGTTAGGATTTATGGGTTGATTTAAATCAGTAAGACTTAGCACGGTAATAGTAGTAGATGTGCAAGTAGTATGAATGCACTGTTTAGGTGCAGGATCCTACTACGGAAAACTGTGCCAATTTTGGAATTCATTGTGGGACTCAAATCCAACTAAAAATGTTGGTTATTCTCATGATAGGCAATTCATCACTGTATTGGAAGTATTCATTGGCAGGGAGTATTTCCAAGCTTGACAAAGTAGTGATTTCATTTACCTTCAGTAGCTTGCTCCATATATTCTGGTACTGTGAAAACTATCCACTAAGATACACAGTAGAATCAAGCTGATTGGGCAATGCTAGATAAACTTATCTCTGTTCACTGACTTAACCGTGTGCTGACTTCAGCAATAGGGTCTTACTTTAAAATCCTGTATAGTAACCAAGAAGGTTTTTAATGGGATGGACTGTATGGGAATTCTCTGAAAAGTGAATTAAAAGTAGACAACCCAATCTGGCACTGGACCATGTACTAGTCTGGCTATAGTGTCCTGTCTTGAAACCATTGTCTTATTACTAGTTAATCTTATTTGTAAAATGTTTCTATGTATATTTGTGTAGTGAAGCCCCTCTTACAGAAGTTTGCTTCCATATGCCTTTTTCAAAACCACTTTAGGGATATTTACCCTTCCTCACATTCATTCCTCAAATCTCAGCTGCTACTACCATCACCATTTATTCAGTGGTTTGTTTATGCTTGGCCCAGGGAGTGGCACTGTTAGGAAATGTAGCTTTGTTGGAGTAAGGGTGTCACTGTGTGTGTGGCCTTCAATACCCACATCTTAGCTATCTGGGATTCAATCTTCTGCTTGATGCCATTATAACATAGGTGTAACTCTCAACCCTTGAAGGCGGATGTCTGCCTCGACACTGCCATGCTTCTACCTTAAAGATAATATACTGAACCGCTGAACCTATAACCCAGCCCCAATTCAATATGATCTTTATTAGTGCTGTCTTGTTCTTGGTTTCAGTTCACAGAAGTAAAAACCTTAGTAAGACACTTAGTCTGTCACTAGTTTCCCTTCATATTTATACCATTGTTTTGTAAAAACTCCCCTACAATGAAATACAGACCTATGATATTGTGAGTTTCCTGACTTATATATTTATTACCACTAGAACATATGTATGTGAAAATCATTTTTAACTTTTTAAAATTTAATTTTATATTTTATTTCTTCCCTTTACTTTCTGCTTGCTTTCCCCCTCCCATGTCACCACCGCTCCCACTACCTTTCAAATATTCACCCACTCCTCTTCTAGGCAGGTGAGGCCTGTCTAGGCATCCTATGTCCCTGGCAATTTACATAAAGGTGATTGCTGTTTAAGCCTGGCAATTTCAGTTTTCTTTCTAGAATACATATACAAACACGTGTAGTGAACTGACCCTCCAAATTTTTCTGTGACCTTTATATGTGGTCATGGCACACACACACACACACACACACACACACACACACACAGAGAGAGAGAGAGAGAGAGAGAGAGAGAGAGAGAGAGAGACAGACAGACAGACAGACAGAGAGACAGAGAGACAGAGAGACAGAGAGACAGAGAGACAGAGAGACAGAGAAAAAGAGAATATATCTGTGTGTATCTTACACTGAAGTCAGTGTGTAGTAGTCAGCAGTAGTCACAACATTTAAGAAAGCTGACTTTAGTTCTATACTGTCTATAATACTTATAACTCTACAAGCCTTTCTTCCACAATGAATCATGAACCCTGGGAGATAAACAGAATATAGACATTTTACTTAGTGACTGGAATTGAGCATTCTCTTACTCCATGCATCTTGAACAGCTATTGATCTTTATGTTAGGCATGATGTTCTAGCAGAAGAATCTTCTCTCAAGACGGTTGAAAAATACAGTAAGGTATGGGTCTAAGGATAAGTCATTAGGACTTAGATTAATACTATGTTCTTTTATCAGAGTTATAACATTTGCTTTCCCTTCAGGCCTATATTATGTTTGGCTACAGGTTTTTGATTGAAATAACAGGACAATTTATACATTTCAATTTGGGGAAAAAGCTTTGAATTCAACAAGAATGTAGGCTGGTTATTTTCATGTCACTCATACCACTATTGCATCAGTAGCTAACTTTTCCAAGCCTGTTAATGTAACAAGTTGGTGGATTCACAGCTATATATACTCCAGTTTAAATTGTTTCTGAAAAAGATACAAAACTAGATGGGCAGGGAAGGATTTCATCTGGAAGAAATGGAAGGAAAAGCTGAATATGATCAAGCCACGCTAAGAAATTCACAGACACACATACACACACAAATATAATGCGGAAATTCATGCATGAAGTTTTGCTGATGCCAAATTTATTATATCCATAATAATAAATTATAGATAAGTAGGTAGATATGTAGGTAAGTAGGTAGGTAGAATGATGACAGATAGATAGATAGATAGATAGATAGATAGATAGATAGATAGATAGATAGAAAGACAGACAGATCTTGGTGAATTGGAATCTATCAACAATATTCAGTTAATTAATGAAGATCAATATCTCAAAGTGCCACTCCACATTTGTTCATTATCCTTTACCCTTTTCCCTGTCCCACATACAGTAACAGTTGGGTGCATGTGACTTTATAATGTTATGCCTTCAGGAATACAGTTATATGCAGGTTCAGAATTATCATCTCACTAAATAGGATATGCACAAAGTCATAGTATTTCTACCTAACCTATAGTAAATAATCAAAACTTCTGATTCCAGAAACATAATGTTAAAAGAAATCTTTTAAACTGCATTCATATGCATACATTCATAAAGGATTTGCTGTTTGTTAACACAGTAACCATAGGATGCCTCTTAATTTTATTTATCTTCATATTCCTTCCTCTACTCACGTCTTCACTTATTATCACTACTTGTTCCCTCACTTTTCAAGACCCATACCATGCATATTGATCTATTCTAGTTCCCTTTCCTAAGGAGACCTATCTATTACTCCTAGTCCCAAACTCTAAACTCAATTTCTCTGCTTCTGTAGGTTGTACATTGGTTCATTGATTTAACAGCTAATGTCCTCATAAAAGCAAATAGATAATATATTTGTCTTGGTGGTCTGAAAAATTTCATTCAGTATGATGTTTTCTAGTTCCATTCATTTACCTTTGAATTTCAATTCTTTTAGGGACTGAATTTTTCAAATATGAAAATGTAGACGGAATGTACCATGCTGTAACCTGTAATTCCACACTGAGAGAGATGAACTGGGACTACCCGTCTGAGTACACTTTGGATTAAACTAGTGAGAAGGAACCCTAGGCTGCAGTTTGGGAGGATGCATCAAAAATCACCAAAAGAAGTGAGTTTAAATGACATAAATAAACAAATAACTACTTTATCTGAGACATAATTAGAGTAAAATATTTTTCAGTAACTTTATATTTCATGCTCGAAAAAAAGGACAGTACAAATCAAATCAAATGATATTCATTCTTTTCTAAACCATTGAGACATAGGGGCGTTGCTCAGTCTAGGAAGTATCCCCAGGCTATGGCAGTTCCTGGGTTGAAACTTCACTGTTCCAGTGAATGAAATAATTTGATTCACCAGTGAGTTGAAAGAGTATGTAAAATGAACTCCAATTAAAACAGAGTTCTATCCAGGAAGGCATCAGAGTAGAAATAGAGGATTGTCCTGCACAAGTTTTCCTCTGACCAATAGAAATTTATCCTCTGAAGACTTGCTTAGTTAAATGTTAATACATGAAGATGAAATAATATCAATCTGTATCAGTTTTTGAATTAATAATTTTTGAAAATTGATTTTTTCAGACAATATATTCCGCCTCATTATTTCATCCTCCCTGATTCTTTCCATCTGGAAAATGACCTATTTCCTCATGTTCTCACCCCACCCCTTGGAAAACATGAAAAGAAAAAGCTAACCTGACTAAAACAGAACAAACAACCAATGGAATCAAAAATGATAAAACATAAGAAGCACATAGACACACAGAGATACATACTTACAGAGAAAGTCAAAGAAAATATGAAATTGGGAGTCAAAATATATGGGAAATTACCAGCATGGTCAAAAATATAATATATTATGAATAAAAAAATTCAAAATTACCATTGATTTATGTAAGTTAGAATGAAGTACCTGCTTGATTGTAGGTTCTATTCCCATGAAACTGTACTGGATGAAAGCAATTTTGATATTAGAAATTATTTCACAATGAGAGAACTTCTTAGTGAGGTAGATCATATTCAGATACAGATATTAGTGGTTGGACACCAAATAATTTGACCTGCAAAACCTCTGCAGATCCTTTGCATGGCTTCCTGATTTATATAAGTATATATGTATATCAGTCCTGTTGTGTCTGGACATTATTGATCACTTGCTTGCATTCATCCCAGTACCACTGTGCCTTACAATATTCCTACCATGACTTCTAAAAATCTTTCCTGAGCCAGGAAGGAAGAGATTAGCTGGTAATGACTCATTTATGAGAGTATGATCCAAGGTCTTTCACTTTGTATATTGTGCAGATATAGTTCTCTGTAATTGGCCCCATCTATTATATATGCTAGCTTTTGTGATAACAATAGAGCAATATAATGATATATGGGCATAACAGAATATTATTAGGAATCATTTTGCATCTACATTTGCACAGCAGACAATAATACCTGCTTTAAACCTTAAACCCCAGTATTTTGTCATGAGAACAATGGTAGAAATGTGTTCTATCTCACTCTGTATGTCTCAAATCCAGTCATATAGTGGTTGCTTACTTCCTTGAAGGTGCCAAGATTGCAGCATTGTATCCTGTAGGCAGCTGAGTGTGGTAGGTCAAATAGTATAGAGGTGGGTTGGTGTTTAAGTTTTCCCTCAATAACCCTGCCAAACACATTTCTGTACCAGCAACACTATTCAAAAGGTAAATGTTTTAGTGAGGCACCTGTTTGTCTTCTCTATGTTCAAAAGAAATGTAGGTGTTGTCTTCAACAATAGAGCCATCATCAGCCTTATGCAGCAATCAGTAGCTTAGGCAATAGCTTGAAGTGATTGGAGTATTACAATGAGGACACATTGGCCAAAAATATAGTAGATAGAGCCAATACATGGGGTCGGAGATTTCATTTGGTGGGAAGAGATGTCTAGTTCTATCATTCTCTCCCATTTTTTAATATCCTTTATTTGTTATTTATGTTATATATTAAGAACTGATCTGACTCCTACATATAGCTGTCCTCCTTAGTACTACACTCTATCCTTTCCATTCCCCCATCTCCATTTATTTGCTACATTCCAATGTATCCCCCAAATATGCCCCATCATTTTTTATATAGTTTCTCTACACTCATAAAATCCTTTCTTCCTGCCTAATTGTTGTATGCCATTTCAGGGCTTAAAATATCAAAATATAAGCAGATACATTCTGTATTTGTCTTTGAGGTTCTGGATAACTCACAATGAGGTGGTTGTTATTGTTGTTGTTGATGATGATGATGTTGCTCAGACTCTTTCAAATATACCAGAAAATATAAGTGGATCACAGGCAATAAGATGTTGAGGTATTAACACCATTGTGGTTTGATTTTGCTCTGTTCACATAATTGATTGCTTCTTCTCTCTGGAGGTAAGAAAGTACATTTTTAAAGGAGCCCCCTTTTCAAAATGAGATGTTAGAGTTTTATAGAGAATTTGGATAGTGAAGGACTTGAAAATGGAAATGCTGTTGCGTTTTTAATTCCAAGGACAGATATGTTTGATATTCAACCTTTGGTAAAATATTTGCCTGACATAAACAGATTTGAATTTGACCTTCCTCACAAATGCAGATATTACTATACACACAAGGAACAACAGCAGCCAGGAGGTAGGGACAGAATAATATGATGCTGAAGGTCATCCTAACCATTAATCAGAAGAGCGGGAAATCATTTTAGAGAAAAAGTGATATATGCTTTATGTGCTTGTATGCTAAAAATATGTAACTATATTTTGATTTTACAGGGGTAACATTGAAAGTATTGACTTGAGGCTCAGCGACACTTTAAGGTTTTAAACAGGGTTCATTCTATGAAAAATAATGGGGTCTTTTAAATTTGTATAGTATACTTTTATTATAAATTGACTGTAAGTCTGTGGTGACAAAGAGTAGAATGCAGTGGTTTCAATGAGGTGTCGTCGATTAGTTTCTAATTTTTAAACAGTTGACTCCTACTTGATGATTGTTTGTGGAAGGTTTTGAGAGAAGTCTCTCTGCTTCTTCTCTGAGGTTTGAGATATAAACTGCTAATTCAGCAACCTGCTGCTTATCACTAGAAATACAGAAAGAGAAGAAATAATTTTTTACTACTATACTACAATTTGAATTTTATTAGTATATTTTTGTTTTTGTTACAAATTCTAAAATGTAATTCTGGCTGTAAGTATACTCATAGTAGACTCTCATTCTATGACTCTAAATTGTTAGATATAAGGGCATGTGCCAACATGACTGGACTTTTTCACAAAACAAAAAAATCTAAAAGTAATTAATGATCAAAGTCAAATTCACATTTACAAATCAAATTAAAGCATTCAAGATATATTGACTTACATATTAATCATATCATTTAAGAAATAGAAGCAAAATATTTACTTCATATTTTTGCCCAACTTACTCTACAGAATGTGACACTGTCTCACAAATTCCAAAAATTAAACAGAATATGAACAAAAATAGAAATAAAATAAAGGATAAAAGGAGGAGGAATCAGAGGAGAAAAAGGAGGAAGAGGATAAAAGGAGGACTCCACTAATCAGAGAAAACGAAAAGCTCATAAAATGTGAGTTTCTTCTTCACTCCTTCATAAAAGGGGAAACAAGAATATTCATAGGTGGGGATATGGAGGCAGAGTTTGAAGCAGCAAATGAAGGACCCCCATTGGAGGAAATAAAGGACTGAAAGAACTTAAGAGGCTTGGAACGCCATATGAACAACCATGGCAAAAACCAGAGCTCCCAGGGACTACACCACTACTTAAAGACTATACATGGACTGACCCAGGGCTGCAACTGCATAGGTAGCAGAGAATAGACTTGTTGGGCCACCAGTGGAAGGGGAAGCCCTTGGTCCTGCCAATGTTGGACTCTCAATGTAGGGGAATGTTGGGGGGGAAGGCAGGAGGGGCTTGATGGAGATGAGAACACCCTTAGAGAAGGAAGGAAGGAAGATGGGATAGTGGGCTTATGTCTAGGAAAACGGGAAAGTGAATAACATTTGAAATAGAAATAAAAAAAATCCAGTAAAAACAAACAAACAAACCAACAATAATATGATAAAACACAGGGATTTCTTTCAGTGTTTTCAGTGTCCTGATCACACATTGACACACAGTACATGTATAAAATGCAAAAACATTTAGGATTCATTTTCTTGTTTAGAAAACCATACATTATCGTTGCCATTATCGCTTACATAAAAACCATTATTTTAACCAAATAGTTGGCAGATTAAGATGGAGCACTGTATTTTAAATCCAGTCTATTCTGCACAGCATCATCCTGTCCAGAAAAAAAAGCTATTGATGCAAACATTGCCTCTCTATATAGTAAATTACTATAATTGTGTACTTGTTACCAAATATCCTCTGACAATTTTGATAAATACAATACTACGGCATTGTAATTTCACAGGATTTTTAATATTAGGAATCAATCTTTGAAAGGTATCTTTAAAATCAAGATTGCAGAATAATCTTTGCAGCAAGTTTTAAACATCTCCAGCATTGACAGAAGATTCAGAGGGTCTGATCTGCAGTAGCCCAGCCTGTTTAAGAGTGGTCATTCCTTCTCTCAATATGATATGTATTAATATATTGCCATCCTTATCTGCTCAGTCCTATATTGAAGTAAAGTTCGCCACACAGGGATAGCTTCTGAAAGTAATGCTATAGAATAGGAAGCTGAGTATTCCGTATGCATTCAAAGTCACCTTGTTGTTTTTGCAAATGTTTTCCTTCCTTGATTGTAGCACACAGGGCTATTTGTCCAAATTCGAAGCACATTCTGTAATTCCTGATGCATTTCTCTTTCCCAGGTACACTTTGTCTTGCAGAAAAGGATATTATTAAGTCAATATAATTTACCTTTATTGAAACATAAATGATTGTACACAAATGATTGTACAATCATTAACATTCAGGAGCTACTCTACATTTTTGTTTGTACTCCATTTTCATATTCATTGGTCATCAGAATCACCAAGGTTTAAAATTGCATAGTGATGTTGAGTGGTGCTTCTGCTTATAAAAAGTAATACTGCACTGCAAAATTATTTCTCAGAACTCATGTCAGGAATCTCAAATTACATGTAACTGCATATCTTGAGACAAATACAGCCTTTTGCAATTAATACCTCTACACATATGCAAACACACAGAGAGAGAGAAAGAGAGAGACAGACAGACAGACACAGAGAGACAAAGACAGAGACAGAGTCAGAGACAGAGCAGAGAGAGAGAGAGAGAGAGAGAGAGAGACAGACAGACAGACAGACAGACAGACAGACAGAGAAAGACACACCCACACAGACACAAGTTCGGGCTTAAAAGTAGAGAGACAGAATCTCAGTGATAGAGACAGAGAGAATGTATATATGTACACATAATTAACATTAAAAATCTAGCTAACTGTGGTTACATGCGAGTTTACATGTAGCACTTACAAGTCGGGAAGTCAATAAATCTCTGAGTTAAAAGACAGCCCTGTCATCAAGTGAATTTCCATTCCAGCTAAATTGAACAAGTAAGCACCTATTTAAAAGAAAATCAAACAAAAAAGTAAATATATCAAAGTAACAATTTTTAAAACAGAAGAAAAAATCATCATTGAATCACAAACCAATGCTTTTAGTAAATAACAAACGTTATGTTAATGGCAAGTGCTTCATTTACATGAGCACATCAGATCCTTTAAAAATCCAACTAATCAAGCTAAATCTGACTAATGCAGAATATTATTAAAGTAGCATCTTTTATTCTTTAGTGATTTCTCCTGATATTACAAGTATCTAGTGGTTTCGTACATTCTCTAATTTTGTTACATTTTTCTAAGCACTCTTTCTTTCCTTTGTATAGAGATCTAAATGTGAATATAATTCAATATCCTGTAGGCATCATTGCCCAAAAAGCACCGTGAATTTATCCCTGACCAATTTATACAGGGGTTTTTGAAGACCCAGCACTTTCATTCTAGCAATAGTACAGCTTAAAGATCACATCTGCCTGCCTTGTGTCATTAGCTTTCGAAAAGATTTTGAATCACTGCAGCCTGGCAACCATGCACACATGCGTGATTGGAGGGTTATGCTAGCTCACTAGCACAGAACAGGGTCGGGTTACAGTGTGATTACTTAAGTCATGCAGCAGGTCCTGTTCAGAGAAGAGGCAGACAAAGATGCCTGTCAAAGCACCCTAGGACTGGTCAGCAAGGCAATGTAGCAAACAAGGTCAGCTCTCTCATATCCCCATAATTTGTTCCATAGAGGTGATTTCTTCACACTAAATATGGCAAATTCATTGTAAAAGAAGATTATTCTATACATCTCAAGCCTTTGACTCTGAAATGTCAGATTAGAAACCTATCAGAGCAGGACCTGGCTTCCTTTGTCCTGTCCTGTGTTGTGTTTGCTGCAGTGCCCCTCCCCTTGAGCTGTCAGTCTGCCCTGTCACTTCAGATCAGTTCTCTTACAGGGTGAATATTAGCATTTCAAAGAGCTGACAGTATTGTGGATTATTGGTGTGTGGGAGTAATGGCAGTCAGAAAAATATAAAGGAATTTAAGTTCGTAAATGGATTTTGCATAAAAATTACATCCATAAATGAAGTTACAGTGGTATCTGGGTATCTGCCATAGACTGAAAGATTTGAAGGAATAAAAAACACTTGAGAGTTAACATACAGATTATCATCAGAGGGAAAGCACACAATAGATCACGTGGATTGCACCTCCAGTTTCTGAATAGTTAGTGGTATCAGGTAAGAAAGAGTTTTGATGTTATGATAGTTCCAATAAAGGATAAGTGTTTCAGAATGGCTGTAAGAAAGAGTAGTGGGCAGAGTGAAGTTGGGTGTGTGAACGGCAGGCATGTGGAAACATATACATATATATATTTATGTATGTATGTATATATAAATATACATGCGCAAAATCACTTACAAACATACTCACATGACATACAATGCATAAAGTAGTACAGAACGATAAACCATTTTCTTCTGTGATCACATAAGGTGATCCAATTTCAATGTTTTGACAATGCATTAGTGTCTTTTTAATTTTGCCCAGATTCAACAATAAACTGGTGGATTGGAAATAACTTTCTTTGGCTATGTAGTCTATACTTTGCTTTCATCCTCTGATATGCATGAATTTTATAAGATATGCAAAATAGAATGCACATTTGGGTTTTGGTTTTTTTTTTTTTGGGGGGGGGTGGTTTGTTTGTTGGGGAGTTTGGCCATCCTCCATCAGATAAATCCACAAGGGTGTGTTGTTGTTTTTGTTTCTGTTTGAATTATTTCTGGTCTTTTTTGGAATCATATTTTGTTTTTCTTTATAAAATGGTGTATTTTAATTGAAAATTGACTTTTGTCCAGTTTTTCATTTCCATTCTTATATATTTTATTTATATCATGATTACATTTTTCCTTTTTTTTAACCCTTCCCAGTTTCTAACCACCTCCCCTCCCTTCCAGATCACTTCCCTTTCTGTCTCTCATGAGGAAAAGAACACTCAAGGGATAACAACCAAACATAAACAAAATGAAATATAATAAGATATAGTAAGAACATATTGAAGGTGGACAAGGCAATCCAACAGAAGGAAAATGAGCAGACACAAGAATCAGAGACCCAACTGTTAACACACTCAAGTATGCCTTAAAAACACTAAATGGAATCCTCTCAGATGTGTACAGAGGAAACAATGCAGACTAATATTAGGCTTTGAGACACAGATTTCCTCAGAGGCTTATTCTATTCTTTTACTCATTGTATTTTTTTTTATTTCAAAATGTTGTTTGTGTTTAAGATTTAAAAAATCTTAAATTCAAGACTATGTTGATACAAGTCAAGAGCAGTTTGACGGTTGGCTAAGGTTCTTGCTTCTAAACAGGTGTTAATTAATACAGAAATAACAGAGTGGCAACATTCATTACAGTTTTGTTACTTCAGGTATGTTATAGAATAATTTGAAATCTGCCATGCAGATACCACCTGAACTTTGTTCATTATTCAAGTTTATTTTACAGGGAATTTATTTTGTCTCCATCTAATTTTACAACACTATTTTTTAATTTGTGTGATGAATATCATTGGTAATCAAATATATACATATGTAATATATATGTAATATTTTATATAACATGGTATATGACATATATTATATCACAATATGATACATAATGTTTTTTAAATGATATTGTTTCTATAGCTTGTTATTCAAAGTATTTGTTATTTTAGGACATGAATTTTCATAATTTTTATACTGCTACATTGCTTAATGTAATTATCAGAATTGTCAGGTTCCTGACGCCACATTTAGGAACTTTTATGCATAAAATCATATCATATTCAAAGTAATCTCCTAATACTATGCTGAATAAGACAGGAAGAATAAACTTCCGTTTCTTGTTCTTGATTTTAATAAAAATGTTTTGAGTTTATCAACATTTAGCAGGATGCTCCCCCTGATTTTGTTGTATGTTGTTTTATTTTTCTGAAATATGTTCTGTTTATCCTTCCCAGTGACCACATTTCTAAGGAAACAGGAAACTTGCTACTCTGGTAGCCATCTATGTCAGTAAGGATGTGTGCATATAGAGTTGGAATATTGAGAAGCCCTCCTTCTTTCTTTCTTGAATATTTGCTCATTCTTTTGAGGGGCACACATGTAACCCTAACTTTAGGAGGCCATGTTACAACAGCCATGCCATTTATAGAGACATCCCATAGCATTTGTTCCAGTCCTCTAGCTTTTACCCATCTGGGGACTTTTAGAATCCCCAACTATCTTGAGTACTGACTGTTGCTTATTCACAGACATTATGTAATTATGTATCATTGTGCCAACAAAACATTAGTAATGAAAGTGTTCTCTATGGAAATAATCAGTAACACATACGAAAGGACATAGCAGAAATATTTAAAAGGGAATTTGACAAAATGGAGATTTAGAAAAACAATGTCAGTGTGTTCTCTGCTAGGGTCTTTAAATTCCCTAGCTGAGTTTATTGATCATGTTTGTACTATCATTCATAAATTCTGTCCTGTAGAACTGGCCTCACTTCTAATTAATAATGTGGTTGTTTAAGCACAAAATACTTTGTACATTTTAGATGTTAATGCATTTTACCTGGCCATTCATTATTTTAGCATATAAGGATTATTAATGGATAAGAAAACCATTATTTTTTTCTTAATGGAGCCTGAATAGTGTTTTAGAGCATTATGAAAGATAACCACCAGGGAAACATTCCTGAGTAGCGCAAGGATGAATCCTCTGTGTCTAGCAAAGAATGTTTATTGTGTATACCTCATGACCTTATGATGAAATCTCCTGGAGCAAACTGAGGCTCTTTCCAATTTTCTCTTTTGTTCAATTATATCTGCTTTTTTATGTTGAGAGATACAGCATTAGGATTCATAAAATTATTGTCAAAATACATTTGAGTTCATATGATTTGCCTGTCTACTGCTTTGAAAAAACCTTCCATAAGTGCAATTTCTATAATCAATTAGATTCCACCATATTAAAATAATTTCTCCTTTAGGAACCTTTCTATATTGGAAATAGCTTCATGGTTAGAGATGGCAGATCATGTTTATTTATTTCCCTCAATAGTGGGAGTCAATTCACTTTACTCTATGGAAACCATATCATGCTGTCATGTTCTATGTGAGATCATATGTGAGTTAGTCACGTCTGTTACATCTGAAAGACATTGGTTCTTTGTTACATTCTTCCCATTCCCAGGTGCTCTCAGTTTTCTCCCAAGACAAAGATTCATGAGAGATGAAGGGAGAGTATTAATAGAGAATTTGCATTTACAACTGAGTTACCAAATTTCTCTTAATCTCTACACAGTGTTCAGGTATGTGTCTCTGCCTTTGTTTCCACCAACAACAGATTGCAGCTTCTGTGATCATGGCTGAGTAATATACTTATTAAAGGGAATAACAGAATATTTTTAGGATTCTTTAAATTGGTATATTGCTTTTGCAGAAAAAATGGTGTTTCATATGCGCCTTGGTCCACAATCTATTATTTCTCTTTTCTTGGACATATGAGGTATGTCAGGAATGTGTCTCATGGACTGGGCATTAAATCCTTTCATGTAATTGTTACTCTCATCACATTTGTACAACTATTGCACTCGTGTACACTGTAGCTAGTCCACCATTGTAAATTGAAAGATTTCAGCTATGTTCACCTTTCCTTTTCTCCTCAGGAAGTATGAATAAATTTTCCAATCCATGAACACTATCTGGAAGGGGTGAATACTCCAGTTAGTCACCAGGTTAACTTCTTCATGTTCAATGAGATAGGTAAGTGTTGTTCCATCAATATGGTTCTGTCATCAGTTTTTCTAAAGCAACCAATGATGTGGGTAGGAATGTAAGTTGTTTGGGAGCTTCTGTGTGATCTCAGTCATCAAAACTCAAATAGATGTAACCCATACATGACACTGGAATGACTTTGCTAGGGAGAGATGGCAGTTAGGTTGTACTCTCCCCATTATTTTATGATGTGTTTTAAGAATATTCCTTTAACATAGTATATATTAAGGAGCCTCTACTGTAGTATTTTTCTATAACATTCTTCAGATAGTCCACAGATTCTGGTGTCCCTTACCCCACTTTCCTCCACTTCTGCATTTAATATTCTCATTCAACTACCACATTACACCACATGTCTCCAGATTTAATTATGTTTTATTTATTCAGGAAAACCTTCTATAATTTCTATTTCCCCACTCTATATCTTTACACTGAGGATTTAAGGATTCTTACATGCAATTGTAATGATTAAAACCTAGGGGTTGGGGATTTAGCTCAGTGGTAGAGCATTTGCTAGGCAAGGCCCTGGGTTCAGTCCTCAAATCTGAAAAAAAAATAAGACAAAAATAACAAAACCTAAGAAGCAATTTTAAGTGATAACATCCTAAATTTTTCTTTGGGGTTCTGAGTACCTCACTCAGGATGATTTTTCTCACTCAGGATGACTTTTTCATAGTTCTATTCACTTAAGTAAGAGTTCCATGATTTTATTATTTCAAGAAGTGAGTTACATTTCATGGAGTTAATGTACCATATTTTCATTATTCATTCAATTGTGTGTGGACACAGTGTTGAGTGATATCTGGGTTAAGAAGACAGAAGACCAAAATGTGGATGTATAAATCCTACATAGAAGTGAGAACAAAATAATCACAGGAGATAGAGGAAGGGAGGGACCTGGAAGGAAGAGAGGAGGGAGAGGGTAAAAGACAGGACAAGATCAGGTATTGGAAGTGATAGAAGAAAAATACAGAAAATCAGGAAAGTGAATAGAAACAATTAACATTGGGGACTGCAGAACTGGTGGTATCTCCTAAAAATTCCCAGTCGCCAGGGAAACAAGAGGCTCCTAGGACCAAACAGGGATGCCTTTAACAAACGTACCCCCAAAAAGGGAGATAGAACCTCTAGATACCACCTGCAGTAGATAGGCACCACCACTAGTTGAGGGATGGGGCCACCCACCAATCTCAAAAATTTTAATCCAGAAATGTTCCTGACAAAAGGAAAGACGGGCCCCACAACTGGAATAGAACCTGAAGGCAAGGCCATTCAGAGACTGCCCTATCAAGGAATCTGTTCCTTCTGCAGACACCAAACCCCAACCCTTCTGCTGATTTCAAGAAGCACTTGCTGACAGGAGCCTGGTATGGCTGTTCCCTGAGTGGTTCTATCAGCACCTAACCAAAATAGATACAGATACAACCAATCATCAGACTGAGCCTTGGAGACTCCAATGGAATAGCTAGGGGAAGGACTGAAGGAGCTGAAGGCGATTGCAACCCCATTGAAAGAACAATATGATTTAAACAGACCAGCCAGAGCTAACAGAGTAAACAGCCAACCAAAGAGTATACCTGGAGATCCACGTGGCTCTTGATTCATGTGTAGCAGAGGATGGCCTTATCTAATATCAACAGGAGGAAAGGCCCTTGGTTCTCTGGATTCCTAAGACCCCACCTAGGATGATGCTAGAGTGATGAGGCAGGAGTAGATGAATGGGTAGAGAGGCACGTTCATAGAGGCAAAGGGAATGGGGAGAGAAGGAATGGGATGGGGCGTTGTGGAGGGATAACAGGTAAAAGGGATATCATTTGAAGTGTAAATGAATAGAATGATGAATTAAAAATTAATGACAAGTTCCTTGAAAAATTCTTTCAATGTAAGAATGACCATGTCATTTTCCTCAGAATCCAAGGAGGTTGCAGTTCTATTGACAGCCCTAGATCCAGATTCTTCCCACAGTTATACCCATTAGTACTCTCAGATCACTGCCAAGAAATATACTTGTTTTCAGTAAGGCCAGAACACTGGGTCTGTACTATGTGGAAATGTACTGTATGATATAAGAACATTCAGCACAAATGGTAGGTCCTGTTTGCCTCTGAATGCATGTCTGCCTCAAAACTACCATGAGGATAGTTTATTCTTAAAAGTTTTTTTTTTCACATCCGCATATTGGACAAATCAATTCCTTGTTAAAGCAACCACTGAAGCCTCATTCTAGGATGATTACACTAAAAAGGCTTCAACCTCTAACACACTATTAAACTATTAAAAATGATCAGTTCAACTTGTCTTACCATATTAAAGAATTTTTGTCTCCAATTTTCTATTAATCTTTGATAGGTTATGTTTTTTGTAGAATAAAATTAATTCTGTTCCTAAAGTATTTATTTCCTCTCTTACAAACAAATATATATATCAATTCCAATGGTGTTTCTAAGGCTCAGTCTGTTGATTGACTATATCTGCATCTATTTTGTTTAGGTCCGGATAGAATCGTTCAGGGAACAGCCATACCAGGCTCCTGTGAGCAAGTTCTTCTTGAAATCATATATATATATATATATATATATATATATATATATATATGATTATATATATATATATCATATATCTTATACCACAATTCTGAATTTTTGCAGCCTAGTAGTAATGATTTTCACTTTTTGTATGTTACCTTCAGGCCTTGTAATATATTTTTTGTTAAATTGTACTAAATCTTTAGTCACTTTCAGTCCTTGGATTTTTATAATGTTTCCCTAGTCATACTTACTACACAAATGTTATTTTTTGATAGCAAAGCAACAATTTCTCCCCAAAGAAATGGAACTAGATATCATATATATGTAAAGACCTAGGTAAAATATAGTTTTCCCATTGCCCTGCAAATCACCACGTCCCAGTGTGGAACTTCTTTCTTTGACTTCATATATGAACTGAACTAAGAAATTCTTGATTCAGAACACTCCTAAAATATTTTGGTTGCAAAATCAGAGAGGGTAGTTAAGGAAATAAATATTGTCAACTAATAATAAATAATACGTTTGTGATCAGAAGTCTTCCAACTTCTGTCCATCCCTGGGGTTCTAAGGAATCATCCTTTTCAGTCACAACTTTTCACCAAGAATTCTTGTATATATTTTTGTCAAGACCTATAGAGCATTCAAAGCCAAATTTTCGAGTGGTCTCAATTGCCAACTATAAAATAATAGATTTTACATTTTTAGAAAACACATGAGGATGAAATAAGTATTATAAATATTCTCTCACAAGCTCATAGACATTGTCTGAAATTTAATTTTTATTTAGCTACAGTACTGCTTTTAGAAGTACTCCTCTTACTTTTTCAACCTTAGTTCTCTCACAGTTTTATTTTCCTCAGAGAAATGATTCTCCATACTATAAACCTGCTTCCAAAATCACCCATATATCACAAGTGGATGACTAAAGCATTGTTTATAAAGTTCAAATTTTCAGTACTTAACCCTAAGACTGCTCTCTCGCAAGAAAGTAACTCATAGATTAAACTGAAATTTATATAACACCTAAGTTCATAATTTTCCTATTTTATAGTTTTTAAAAAGAAACCGGAGCCCAAAAAATGATTACTTTCAATATTAATTGTTTTCTATATTATTTTATGCATTTCAACAATTTGAGCTCTCTTTTTTCAAGTAAGACCCACATATGGTTAAAGGAAATATCATAAAATTTACATAATATATTGGTGGAAGCAATTTGGAATCATGATACATTACTCACATTGCCTTTACTGGTATCCTTCCTTCATGCAAGGTCACAGAAGCATTAATGTATATCATGATGGTACTTTCTTCGATATGCACTATTTTAATTATTTAATAACCATGAATCCATGGACAGAACCATCCAAAATGTTATGGAATCTATCAACTATTTTGTATATGATTATTTCCATGCCACATAATTTTACAAAGAAAATACAATATGTGCTAAAACTGAAAATTGCATATATTAACTTATATAATATAAACAAGAATCCCTGCCTTCCTATTTAAACAATAAAATACGCCTATACAATTTATACAAGGGTATGCCAGATTTTCTATTCTTTGAATATTTTCATGGTACACAAATTTATTGGTATGATTATGACTTATGGATTGATTTAAATCAGTAAGACTTAGCATGGTAATAGTGGTCACTGTGCAAGTAGTATGAAGGCCCTGTTTAGTTGCAGGATCCTACTACAGAAAACTGTGCCAATTATAGGTTTCCTTTTGGGACTCAAATCCAACTAAAAATGTTGGTAATTCTCATGATAGGCAGTTCATCACTGTATCAGAAGTATTCATTGGCAGAAAGTATTTCCAAGCTTGACAAAGTGGTGATTATACTTCTTCTGCAGTAGCCTGCTTCATTTAGTCTGGTACTATGAAAGCTATCCACTAAGGTACACAGTAGAATCAAGCTTATTGGTCAATGCTCGATACATTCACTCTGTTCTTTGATTTAACCATGTGTTGACCTCAGCAATAGGGTCTTACTCTCCAATTCTGTATAGTAACCAAGAAAGTTTGTAATGGGATGGACTGTATGCGAATTCTCTGGAAAGTAAATTCAAAGTACACATCCCAATTAGGCACTGGAAAATGTACTTGCCTGGCTATAGTGTCCTGTGGAGAAACCATCGTCTTATTACTAGTTAACCTTATTTGAAAAAAGTATATATATATATATATATATATATATATATATATATATATATATATAGTGTGTGTGTGTGTGTGTGTGTGTGTGTGTGTGTGTGTGTGTGTGTGTGTGTGTAGAGAAGCCCCTCTTGCAGAAGCTTGATTCCATATGCCTTTCTCAAAACGACTTTAGGGATATTTATCCTTCCTCATATTCACTCCTCACATCTCAGCTTCTACTAGCATCACCATGTAATTCAGTGGTTTGTATATGGTTGGCCCAGCTAGTTGCACTATTTGGTGATGTAGTTTTGTTGGAGTAGGTATGTCCCTGTGTGTGTGGTCTTAATAACCACATCTTAGCTACCTGAAATGCAATCTTCTGCTTGCTGCCTTCATAATATAAGTTTAACTCTCAACTCTTATAGCCCCATGCCTGCCTTAAAACTGCTATGCTTCTACCTTGAAGATAATAGACTGAACCTCTGAACCTTAAGTCGGTCACAATTCGATGTGATCTTTATAAGAGTTGCATTGCTCATGGTTTCTGTTCACAGAAGTAAAAGCCTTATTAAGACACTTAGTCTGTCACTAGTTTCCCTTCATATTTATACAATTGTTTTTTAAAAACTCCCCTCCAATGAAGTACAGACCCATGATATTATCAGTATCCTGACGTGTATATTTATTACAAGAACATATATATATATATATATATATATATATATATATATGAAAATCATTTTTAACTTTTTAAAACTCAATTTTATATTTTAATTCTTCCCTTTACATTACGCTCATTTTCCCCCTCCCAAAACACCACCCCTTCCACAAACTTTCCCCTATTCTTCCTCTCCCGTTCTGAGCAGGTGGTGACTGCCTAGGCATCCTGCCACCCTGGCAATTCAGACAAAGGTGATTGCTGTTTAAGCCTGACAATTTGAGTTTTCTCTCTAGAATATGTACACATGTAGTGAACTGACTCTCCAAATTTTTCTGTGACATTTTCATGTGGTCATGGTGCACACACACACACACACACACACACACACACACACACACAGAGAGAGAGAGAGACAGAGAGACAGAGAGACAGAGAAAGAGAGAATATATCTCTGTGTATCTTACACTGAAGTCAGTGTGTAGTAGTCAGCAGTAGTCACAACATTTAAGAAAGCTGACTTTAGTTCTATACTGTCTATAATACTTATAACTCTACAAGCCTTTCCTGTCCCCATTTCAACTCACAAAATTTATACTGCAGTATAAATTGTTTCTGAAAAAGATACAAAACTAGATGGGCAGGGAACGATTTCATCTGGAAGAAATGGAAGGAAATGTGAATATGATCAAACCACACTAAGGAATTCACACACACACACACACACACACACACACACACACACACACAAACAATATGCGGAAATACATGCATGAAGTTTGGCTGATGCCATATTTTATTATATCCATAATAATAATATATAGATAAATAGGTAGATATGTCGGTAAGTAGGTAGATAAATAGATAAACAGATCTATGTTGAATTGGAATCTATCAACATTATTCAGTCAATTATTGAAGTTCAATATCTCAAAGTGACACTCCACATTCCTTCCCTATCCCTTTTCATTTTCCTGTCCCATATGCTGTAGCACTTTTGTGCATGTGATATTATTCATGCCTTAAGGAATAGATTTATGGGCATGTTCAGACTGATCATCTTGCTAATAAGTATATGCACAATCCATGGCCTTGCTACTTAACCTATTGTTAGCAACTAATACCTCTGATTTCAGAGCGTAGTGTTCAAAGAAATCATTTAAATTGCATTCATATGCATGTACTCATAAAGGTCTTACTGTTTGTTAATACAGTAACCATGTCTCTTAATGTTACTTATCTCCAATTTCCTTGCTCTACTCATGTCTTCAATAATTATCATACTTGTTCCCTCCATTTTCAAGCCACCGTATGATGCATATCGATTTATTCTATCCCACCTAAGGAGACCTATCTATTATTCCTAGTCCCTCACTCTAAACACAATTTCTATGATTCTGTAGTTTGCACATTGGTAATCATTGACTTAACAGCTAATGGCCACACATAAACAAATAGATTACATATTTGTTTGGTTGGTCTGAGCTAATTCATTCTGTATGATGTGTCCTAGTTCCATTCATTTACCTGTGAATTTCATTATTTCATTTCTTTTGGGGAATGAAATTTTTGAATAAAAAAAGTAGATAGAAGGTACCATGCTATAACCTGTAATTCCACACTGAGAGAGATGAACTTGAAGTACCTGTCTGAGGACACTTTGGATTACACTACTTAGAAGGAACCCTAGGCTGCAGTTTGGGAGTATGTATCAAAAATCACCCAAAAAATTGAGGTTGAATGATGTAATAAATGAACAAATAACAACTTCATCTGAGACATAAGTAGAGTAAACTATTTTGCAGAAACTTAATATTACATGCTTGAACAAAAGGACAATACAAATCAACTCAAATGGTATTTATTGTTTTTAAACCATTGAGACATAGACATGTTGTTCAATCTAGGATGAATGCCCAGTATGTGGCAGTTCCAGGGTTGAAACTTCACTGTTTCAGTGAAAAAATATTATAACTCACCAGTGACTGGACAGTGTATGTACAATGAACTCCATTTAAAACCGAGTTCCATCTAGGAAAGCATCAGAGCAGAAGTAGAGGTTTTACTTGGACAAGTTTTCTTTGGATCAAGAGAAATGTATCCTCTGAAGACTAACTTAATTAAATGTTAATACATGAAGATGAATGAATATGTAATCTGTATCAGTGTTTGAAATACTAATTTTTGAAAAGTGCCTTTTTCAAACAACATATTCTAATCCTTCCTTATTTTGCCATCCCTGATTTTTTTTTCTATTTTCACAACAACCTAATTCGTCATGTTCTCATTCCACCCCTTAGAAAATATAAAAAGAAAAAAACATCCCGACTGACACAGAAAAAAAAACCAAACGAATCAGAAAGGATAAAACACAAGAAGCACATAGACACACAGAGATACATGCTTACAGAGAAAAGCCCAAGAAAATATTAATTTGGGAGTAATAATGTATGAGAAATTACCAGCATGGTTAAAAATATAATATATTATGAATCGAAATTACCATTTATTTATGTAAGGTAGAATGAAGCACCTGTCTCAGTGTGGATTCTACTCCCATGAAACTGTACTGGAACAAAGCAGTTTTTGATATCAGAAAATTTGTCAACTGGAGAGAGCTTCTTAGTGAGGTAGATCATATTCAGTTTCAGTTTTAGTGGTTGTATGCCAAATACTTTTTTTAATCTTTTTTCCCTTTTTTTCTTTATTAACTTGAGTATTTCTTATTTACATTTCGATTGTTATTCCCTTTCCTGGTTTCCCCCCAACAATCACACTCACTGGGGGTTCAGTCTTAGCAGGACCAAGGGCTTCCCCTTCCACTGGTGATCTTACTAAGATATTCATTGCTACCTATGAGGTTGGAGCCCAGGTTCAGTCCATGTATAGTCTTTGGGTAGTGGCTTAGTCCCTGGAAGCTCTGGTTGGTTGGCATTGTTGTTCATATGGGGTCTCAAGCCCCTTCAAGCTCTTCCAGTCGTTTCTCTGATTCCTTCAACGGGGGTCCCGTTCTCAGTTCAGTGGTTTGCTGCTGGCATTCACCTATGTATTTGCTGTGTCTCTCAGGAGAGATCTACATCCGGTTCCTGTCAGCCTGCACTTCTTTGCTTCATCCATCTTGTCTAATTGGGTGGCTGTATATGTATGGGCCAGATGTGGGGCAGGCTCTGAATGGGTGTTCCTCCTGCCTTTGTTTTAATCTTTGCCTCCCTATTCCCTGCCGAGGGTATTCTTTTTCCCCTTTTTAAGAAGGAGTGAAGCATTCACATTTTGATCATCCGTCTTGAGTTTCATGTGTTCTGTGCATCTAGGTTAATTCAAGCATTTGGACTAATAGCCACTCATCAATGAGTGCATACCATGTGTGTTTTTCTGTGATTGGGTTACCTCACAGAGGATGGTATTATTCAGTTCGTGCTCCACTATGTTCATAGCAGCCTTATTTATAATAGTCAGACGCTGGAAAGAACACAGATGCCTTTCAACAGAGGAATGGTTACAGAAAATGTGGTACATCTACAAAATGGAATATTACTCAGCTATCAAAATAATTTTGACCTGCAAACCTGTGCAGAACCTAGGCATGGCTTCCTGATTTATATGAGTCAATATGTGTATCAGTCCTATTGTATCTGGACATTATTAACTTACTTGCATTCCTCCCAGCACCACTGTGCTTTACAACATTTCTTCCATGCCTTCTACAAAACTTTCCTGAGCTATGAAGGAAAAGATTAGATGGCAATGACTCATTTATGATAGTATGATCCAAGGTCTTTTGCTCTGCATATTGTGGAGATATGGTTCTCTATAACTGGCTCCATCTATTGTATATGCTAGCTTTTGTGTTAATAGGAGAGCAGTACATTGATGTATGGGCATAAAAGAATGCTATTAGGAATCATTTTGTAGCTACATTTCTATAGCAGACAATAATACCTGTTTTAAGCCTTAAACTCCAGGGTTTTGTCATGAGAACAACGGTAGAAATGTATTCTGTCTCATTGTTTATGTCTCAAATCCAGTCAGATAGTATTGTTTACTCCCTTGATGGTGCCACTATTGCAGCAGTGTATCCTGTAGGCAGCTGACTGTGGTAGGTCAAGCAGTATAGAGGTGGGTTGGTGTTTAAGTTTTCCCTCCGTAACCATGCCAAACACATTTCAGAACCAGCAACACTATTCAACCGGTAAAGGTTTTAGTTAGGCACCTGTTTGTCTTCTCTATGTTCAAAAAATGTAGGTGTTGTGTTCAACAGTAGAGCTATCATGAGTTGTATGGAGCATTCAGTATCTTAGGCAATAGTTTGAAGTGATTGGAGTATTACAATGAGGACACATTGTCCAAAAAAAAAAATATAGTATATAGAGCCAATACATGAGGTTGGAGAATTCATTTGGTGGGAAGAGATGTCTAATTCGGTCATTCTCTCCCATTATTTTTTATTTCCTTTAGACTTTTGATTTATGTTATATATTAAGAATTGATCTGACTCAAAGTTTTAGCTGTCCCCCTTAGTATTTCACAGTGTCTTCTTCATTCCCCAATCTCCATTTAATTGCTGCATTCCAATGTCATTCCAAATTATCACCATAATTATTCATATTATTTCTCAATTGTCACGAAATCCTTCCCTCCATCCTAATTCTTGTATGCTGTTGTCAAGTCGTAAAAGATCCAAATATAAACTACACAGACTGTATTTGTCTTTAAGGTTCTGGATAACTGACAATGAGGTTTGCTGTTGTTGTTGTTCCATCCATTTAACTATGAGATCCATTACTTCATTTTTAATAGCCTAGTAATATTTCATTTTGTAACATACCATATTTTTATTAATTTCTCCACTATGGAAAGGTAGGCTATTTCCTATTTATAACTAATACGACTATAGCCGCAATGAATAGGAACTAGTATGTCTATAATATGATATGGATTCACATCAATTTATAATCAACAATGGTACACATGGAACTTGAGATAAATCATTCCCAGGAAACCAAACTGATTTCCAATGTGGCAGTAAAAGTGTGTTTTTTTCACTAGCAGTGGGTGAGATTTCTTATTACTCATCATCCTAGTTAGCCTGTGTGGTCTTCACGATCCCGATTAATGAAAAATAAAATTTCAACATGATTACAATGTGCATATTTGTGATTACTAAGGATGGTGAACTTTTCCTTAAATGAAAACAGCATTTGAATGATTAATTATGGGTAATTAGAGGAAAAAATTTGTCTTTGTATACCAAAAGGATAAGTAAGTAAAAGGCATGGAAATTGGGATACAGAAGACAATGGAAAGATTAGTATTCAGAGATAAACCATAGCAAATAGAGTACACTAAACCATTGAAACATACTTTAAGTGAGTATATTAATCTATTTCAACACATACACACACACACACACACAAACACGCACACAATTTTGTGGTTTCATCAGTTTAAAAAAGCCATCCAGATATGAATACAAATATGATAATTAATTTAAGAAACATTTAGTTCATGGGTAGGGATATGAAAATATGAAGCAGACATTTAATAGGGAAAAGAAAATAAAAATATGATAATAGTTAATTCAGCCTACTACAAATGAAATTGTCATTAAAAATGTATTCTCATGGAAGAAAGTCCCTTTGGTACTCATAGATCTTAGACAAATATTACATTTGCCATTAAAAACCTCAAGCCAACACCAGTGGAAGGGGAAGCCCTGGGTCCTGCTAAGACTGAACCCCCAGTGAACTAGACTTTTGGGGGGAGGGAGGCAATGGGGAGAGGGTTGGGAGGGGAACACCCATAAGGAAGGGGAGGGGGGAGGGGGATGTTTGCCCGGAAACCGGGAAAGGAAATAACACTCGAAATGTATATAAGAAATAGTCAAGTTAATAAAAAAAAAAATCTCAAGCCAAGGTATGACTGAAAGAATTTTTACATCTGTGCTCATAAAGCCATCTAGCTTTCAACAAAAGAAGAAGATGGAAAACTCTATAAAAGTTTCAGATTTTTTTTTGTTGTTGTTGTTTTGTTTTTTACATTCCAGGTTATATTCCCTTCCTTGTCCACACACGGCCCTGAGAGTTCCACTCCAATATTTCCTCCCTAACCTGCCTCTACTTTTCAAGAGGATGTCCCAACCCTACCCAACCCACCAGAACTCTCAACTTCCTGGGGCCTCTAGTCTCAGGAGGATTAGGTGCACCTTCTCTGACTGAACCCAGACACAGGAGTCCCCCGTTCTATATGTGTTGGAGGCCTCATCTCAGCCGGTATATGCAGCCTGGGTAGTGATCCAGTGTTTGAGAGATCACAAGGGTCCAGGTTATCTAAGACCACTGGTCCTCCTACAGGGTTGCTCTCCTCCTCAGCTTCCTCCAGCTTTTCCTTAATTCAATCAGAGAGGTCATGGTTCATTGGTTGGGTGCACATATCAGTATCTGCCTCTTTCAGCTGCTTGTTGGGTCTAATGTAGGGCAGTCATGATTGGTCCATTTTTGTGAATGCCCCAATGCCTCAGTAAT
Organism: Rattus norvegicus; assembly: GCF_021556685.1. Classification (NCBI taxonomy): domain Eukaryota; kingdom Metazoa; phylum Chordata; class Mammalia; order Rodentia; family Muridae; genus Rattus; species Rattus norvegicus. The sequence continues at coordinate 124,385,750 of NC_141534.1, forward strand.
TTTGTATGGTCTTGGGGCCTCCCCTTGAGCTGGATCCAACTTTGGGCCTGTCAGAACACAGAGGTACCCAAGGATACAATATAACTGGTTTTTTTTTTAAAAGGATTTAAAGTATGATCTCAAAGTTGAAACCTATGCTTTAATTTCTACTAGGGACATCTAATGTACACTCTTCTTCAGAGACGTAGAAAGAATGAGACAGTACCCTGTTTTCTGCCACATCACATTATACACAAGGCATCACATTTGTTAAAGATCAATGAAAATCCTCTGAGGCTGCCTGAGAGAAATAATGGAAGAAGAGAAATATTTTGCCATGAGTACATACATAGTAAACATTTAAAAGTTTAATTAATTAGTTAACCATTATTATGTGTTCAATATTTATTCTTCTTTTTGTATGGTGTACTCTTGCAAATATTCTTCATATCAGTTACACTACCTTTTATAGAACTAAAAGGACTTTATTAGGTGAAGTCTTGAAGATATGAAAGTGGCAACACACAGCCAACAAGGATGGGGCAGTATTTCTGGCAAGAGTAATTGAAGATAAGTCCTTTAATGATAACCATTAACACTTTTAGATTGTCCCAGCACACATACTAGTTTTCATTACCACTCACTAATTAGGTCTTTCTCACTGTGTTGTGGGTCTTTCTGAAAATAAGGCAGTTGTCCTATTCCCTACTGAATGCAGAAAGTGCTGAGAAGTCAACATGAAAGCAGCCCATTCATCTTGAAATTTCTTTTGTTTTGAATGTAGGATAAAGCTTTTCCTCTTTAAATATACAACTCTTTAATTGCTCCTCATGGGCTTATTGCTTATTAACATCTTCAATATGTATCCCAGCACAGAAAATTTTCTATTTAATTTCCTTGTCGATGTTGAACATTTCATATGTAAATTTCTTATTTTTACTCATTCAGTTTTGGATATTTTATTTATTTCGATTTCAAACGTTAACTCATTTCTAGGTTTCCCCTCTGCAAAACCCTATCCCATTTCCTGTACCCCTGCTTCTATGAGGGTGTTCTCCCATTGACTCACCCACTTCTACCTCTCTGTCCTGGCATTCCCTTACACTAGGGCATTTAGCCTTCACAGGTCCAAGTGTCTCTCCTCCCATTGATGCCAGATAAAGCCACCCTCTACTCAATATGTGGCTGGAGCCATGAGTCCCTCAGTGCATAACTTTGGTTGGTGGTATAGTCCCTGGGAGCTCTGGGGGAGGCCTCAGGTTGGTTGAGATTTCTGTTCTTCCTAGGGGGTTGCAAGCTTCTTCACCTACTTCAGTACTTTCCCTATTCCTCAATTGGATTCCCATTGCTCAGTTCAATGGTTGGGCGGAGGCATATGCCTCTGTATTTGTCAGTCTCTGGCAGAACCTCTCAGGAGACATCTCTGTCAGGTTCTTGTCAACAAGCACTTCTTGAAATCAGCAATAGTGTCTGGGTTTGATATCTGTATATGCAATGGATCACCAGCAGGGTCAGAGACTGCATGGCCTTTCCTTCAGGCTTTGCTCCACACTTTGTCCATGTATTTCCTCTAGACAGTAGCATATCTGGTTTAAAATTTGAAGATGAGTGAGTGAACCCATCCCCCAACTGGGGCCTTGCCTAACCTCTGGATATAGACTCTGCAGTTTCTTCCTCCCTTTGTTGGACAGTTTAGCTAATCTCGCCCCCTTTGAGTCCTGGAAACCTCTTGCTTTTCCGGCATCTGGGACTTTCTGGTGGCTACCTACAGATCCCCATCCTCCATTGCTCTACACATCTGTTCAATTTCCTGACATTCTGCAAATCATCCTGGTCTCCTCCTACACCTGATCCTGTCCCAATTTGTCCTTTCCTCTCCTCTTTTCCTTCTAGTAGCTGGTAAGATAATTATGTTTTCTAGGATAAACATGACTCGGTTTCTAAGGTGTCTTTTTCACTGCATATATACTTATAAAATATATGGGCTTAAAGCAAAATTTTGAAATCTTGATCTTGAGTGTTAGCAGTATTCAATTTCTGTTGTTCTACCTTCAGGATTTTCTATTATTTGTTTTAAAATTATTGTCTCATTCATTAAATACCCTGTAGAGTGTATCCTCTTTCCTCTTCATCTAGTCCATTCCCATATCTTCACTGTCATCCAAATACACTTCTCCAAAATAATCTTCAAAAAAGGCGAGTTTCCTTGAGACATATCAACTAAACCTGGCATAGCATGTTACAATAAAACAAGGAACAAATCTTTTCATCAAGACTGAATGATTCAAACACCAGTGATTTAATTCTTTTGGATGAACTAATTCAGCCTCTCCTTCCTTCATACCGAATTTATTGTGGCCATATTAGGTACTAGATATCCTGAACAATAGACATTCCCTAATTCCAGGGGAACATTTCTCAGCCATGGCCCTGATTCAATCACTTGTACGCCATTCACTTTCCTTGCAATCAAGCAAAAAACAATTCCTGCTATTGGATTTGTATTTGAGCATTATGTTAATTTCATATTCCTTGAACAAAAATATGTTTGCCGTTTTTATTGTTATCAGAATACATTTCTCCGTACATCCTCACCAGCATATTTGAAACAATAAGGTTCACTGACCTGTGCTTTATATTTGTACCCTCTAGCTCTTGATCACCTCTGTGGACTGTCATAATCTCTATTAATCAGCCTTGCTTCCTCAGAGTAATTTTCTGCTTTATATCAGAGGGGCACCTGGAAACCAGGAAGAGAAACTTGGTAACCTGGAGTATTGATTCACAGTGCCTATTTTGGGCTGATTTGTTAGTAATATCTTCTCAGCTGATCTAATTACTCTAGTCGCTATCATCTTCAGAATCTACTGTTTCTTCAGGCTCATCTTGTCTAGAATCTTTCTCCCAGTCTCTCCTTTCTCTCTGTCTCTCTCTCATCTTCTTTCTCTGTATCTCTCTATGTCTATCTATATCTCTAATTTCTTTTTCCCTGCATTAAATATAAATGCAGAGATAAAGAGGAATGCATTGTAGTTCTTACTCAGTACCTTAGCCTGAATCCTCAAGAATTCCCTTTCCACATGAGATAGACTTTGTTTCCTGGATGTACTAGAGAAATTTTCAGTTCACAAATTTCAATAGTAAAGCCACTAATTTGAAACCCTTGCTTTGTTGGCAGTGAATGCTGGCCATTTTGCTCTTAATAATGAATCAGTTGTAATACAGAAGAGTCCAAAATCAAAGAGGTAATGTCTCTGGGAAGTGATGGTTTGGGGGTCAGCATGAAACTGTTCAAAAAATGATGAGGTAGTAAGTATTTAGGTAGTAACATTTTATGAAGGCATGGAGACTTCATGGAAAGCCACTGAGGTTTGTCACTCGGGGGTGCGGGGGTGGTATGGATAGATTTCCTGAAGACATGCATGAAGAGGTTACTGTTGAATGCAAAATTTAGTTGCTGCAAGGTACCCCAATATTTGGGGGATGCAAGAATAATAGGATAACCAGAACAATCAGCAGCCACCCTGGTGAGGAAATAGCCATAGCTATCTATATTAAAATACTAGCTGTACAGGTTCTGTAGTAGTCCGAGATAGAAAACTTTTCCGATTGCCTTAAAAGATATCACAAAATAGTAAGTGAATCACAAATATTAATAGATTGAAGTATAAACGGTGCTGATGTTTCATTTTATTGCTTCATATTTTTGCTTGATTCTTCTCTTTTGAAGAAAAGGAAGTACTTCAAACAAAAGAACAACAATGGCTCAGGTTCTAAGATAAAGAATTTATAAATAGGACCTTGAGAGAAAGCAAAGGGAATTGTCAACTGGATAAAACTGCAACCCATAGATTGGGAAAAGTTCTTCAGCAAGTGGACATCTAATACAGGGTTAATATTCAAAATATACATTAACTCAAGACATTAGACTCAATAATCCTATTTAAAATAATAATTAATAATTTAATATAATGATAATTTAAAATAATCCTATTTAAAATTGAGATAGAGAGCTAAACAAAGAGTACTTAATTGGGAATCTCAAGTGGTTTAGAAGCTCCTACATAAATGTTCAACATCCTTAGTCATCAGGGAAATGGTAATCAAAATGATGCTGAGATTCCACCTTATACCAATCATAATGACTGAGATCAACAACTCAGGTGACAGCAAATGCAAGCAAGGGTGTGGAGAAAGAGAAAAACTCATCCATTGCTGGTGTGACTGCAAGCTGTTAAAATGACATTGGAAATCAATCTGGCAATTACTTAGAAAATTGGACACAGTTCAAAATGAGGTTCCAATGATAACACTCCAGAGCTTATACCCAAAAGATGCGCCAATATATAATAAAGACAAATGCTCTACTATGCTCCTAGCCTATTTATTTATTATACCAGAAGCTGGAAAGAACCCAATGTTGCTCAACAGAGGAATGGATACAGAAACCGTGTTACATTTGCACAATGGCATACTGCTCAGATATTAAAAACAATAACTTCATGAAATTCATAAGCAAATGAATGGAACTAGAAAATGTTATCTGGAGTATGGTAACCTACTCACAAAAGAACAAAAATGATATGCACTCACTGGTAAGTGGATATTTACCCAAGTTGCAGAATATCCAAGATACAGTTAATATACCATATGAAACTCAAGATGAAGGAAGACAAAAATTTGGATGCATCAGTCCTTCTTAGAAGGGGGGACCCGGGGTTGGGGATTTAGCTCAGCGGAAGAGCGCTTGCCTAGCGAGCACAAGGCCCTGGGTTCGGTCCCCAGCTCCGAAAAAAAAAAAAAGGGGGGACCCAATACTCATGGTAGGGAATACAATGATAATAAGGGAGCAGGGAATGAGGGAAAGGCCATGCAGATACTGCCCAACCTGTGGATCCATCCCTTATGCATCCACGGAACCCAGTCACTACTGCTGTGGCCAAGAGAAGCTTGTGGACAGGAGCCTGATATGAAAGTCTCCTGAGAGGTTCTGCCAGAGCCTTGCCTATACAAACTAATATTCTTGTGGCTAACCATCAGACTAAGCAGGGACCCCACTGAAGGCATTAGAGAAAGGACTGAAGGTGCTGATAGGGTTTGAAACCACATAGGAAGAACAACAACCAACCAGACAACACAGAGTTTCCACAGACTAAACCAGCAACTTGGGGACCCATGATTTTAGCTACCCATGTAGCAGAGGATAGAATTATCTTGCAATGACATCAAGGATTCCTTGGTCCTCTGAGGGCACTTTTCCCTAGTGAAGGGGAATGCCAGGGTTTTGAGGTGTGAGAGGGCTGGTGGGAGGGTGAGCATCCACATAGAAGCATTGGGATGGGCGATGGAAGAGAAGGGAACCAGGAAAGTGAATAATATTTGAAATATAAATACATAAACTATCCAATAAAAAGACAAAGAATATAAGTAATGTGTAAATAGAAAAGAATTAAAAAATAGCTCTCATGGTTTATTTCCTCACATCTGTAATCATATCCTTCAGGAAATATAAGCCAACTGATCACTACAATTTTTTGGCTAGCCTAGGCTACAGAATGAGACTCTTTGTCAAAGATCCAGAAATAAGGAAAGGATGATCAAAAGAAGAAAGTATGTAAAGGCGAGGAGGGAGAAGAGAGGACTCCAATATTCAGATACAATGAAGAGCTCAAGAGACATGAGTTAAAAGATTATCCCATGTACACTAGAATTCTCTGCTATGAAAAAAAAGGGGACATGGAAAACTGAGCATAATTAGAGTTCTCCCAAGTAAAACAAAAATAATAGGTACACATTTATTTTATTCCCAGATAGTCATCCATGTATCATTTGGGTCAATTTTATGATCTATTAATTCAATACTGCAACATTTCTTCTAACTGCCCATGTTAAGTAACCATTGAATTGGTCTCTTAGTCCCCTTCATTATACAAATATCGTAAGTAGGACATAGAAATTTTTTATAAGTTTCAAAAATAATATTTCCAATTCTCTAACTGAAATCAAATGCAGAAATTACAAAGCCATGATATCTAACCACAGACTATCATAGTATAGATTACTGCATACCTCTTATACAGGTTTCTATTCTTAAATAATATTGAGATGGTGTTTTTCTTTTTCAACTGGATGAGATTTAGAATCACCTGAGAGACAAGCTTCCATCATTAATGAGCAGGATTATCTTAATTTAATTTAGGAAGCAAAACCTGTCATGTGGTCAGCACAAAGTCGTGGATCCTTAGCATTGGTCATTTCACTAACAAGTTGGCTTTAGGTGTCCAAAGCAATAATTCTAAAACCCAAAGCTCACAGAAGGATGCTTTTAATAATATCAACAATCACTTCTTACTTTTATAATAGAAATTTAATTTGTTTAAAAACACAGGTATTTCTTTATGAGTTCTCAGCATCGGAATTCCACCCTGACACAGTATCTTGATAGCTGAAAAAAATCTTACATGCATTTTCTTGTTTTCTAACCTCATGTAATTTTTAACTTCTGTCACTATTGTATAACATTTGTAATGTATACTAATCCATGATATAACTGCCTTAATCTTAATCTGCTCAGAGGTACATGAAGTAGGAAGGATTGCATTCAAAGCCAGTGTATTCTACACAGGAAACTCCACATCTGGAAAGTGCTATTGATATAAACATTGCCTTTAAAAATATCAAATCAGCTTTATCTTATTAAGTACTCCCTCCCAGGCATCCTCTGACAACTTTGACAAAAACAACACTGCTGCATTGTAGTTTTACTACCTTTTTCCTTTAACTAATCAGTATTTGATAAGTATCTTTAAAGTACAGGATGATAGGCAATAGACATATGTTTTCAAGAAGATTTAAACTTAGCCAGTTTTGGCAGAACCTTCAGAGGGAGTGACCTGCAGTAGCACAGTCTGTTTATGGGTGGTCATCCCCTCCTCTCAGCATGGCATGAATTGATATGTTACCATATGTATCTGCTTATTGTTACATTGAGTCAAATTTAGCCACACAGGTATAGTTTCTGAAAGTTCTGTCATGGGTATGAAGCAAGTTATTTCCATATATAGTCAGAGACAACATTTTTATTTTTGAAAATTTTTTCTTTCCACATTTTTGTAATGCACAGTACATGCTGTTCAAATATAAATCAGAGTTTGGTGTGTTTGTAAAGCCAAGGATATATTTTGTGGATTGTGGTATGGTGTGGTGGGAGGACTTGCCTCAGCAAGCCCATACAGATTCATTCCTTCCTCAGAGGGAACAGACATAGGACAGGTCTACTCTAGGAGAGAATTTATTTGGGCATAAGAAGGGGAGGTAGGTAGAAGTAGAAGGAGAGAGAGAGAGAGAGAGAGAGAGAGAGAGAGAGACAGAGAGAGAGAGACAGAGACAGAGACAGAGACAGAGAGACAGAGAGAGAGACAGAGAGAGAGAGACAGAGAGAGAGAGATAGAGAGACAGAGCGACAGAGAGACAGGGAGATAGAGACAGAGACACACAGAGAGAAAAAGAGGCAGAAAGAGAGAAACAGAGAGAGAAAGAGAGGCAGAGAGAGAAAGAGAGACAGAGAGATAAGGCCAGCCAACCACATGTGGAGAACGGAGAGAGGTAGAAGGGAGTCAGAGAAAGTGAAGAGAGGCCAAAAGTCCAATTTATTGCAAGCCAAGCCTACCTGGCTGTTGCTAATATCTGTTTGGTGGAGCCTAAAAGAAAGCACGTTAAGGTGCTAAAATTCCTCCATTTTTGTCTAATAAAAAATAGGAGAAACTAGAAAGACGTGATGGTGTATCAGCAATAGATTCAATGTGACCTTTAGCTGCTTCTTGCTGACTTTGGAGTTATGTGTCTCTAGGAAACGTAAGAAAATGGGGATAGAGATGTTGGTCAAGTCTTAGGAGATTTCTAAGTTTCCTTGCAGTTTGGGGTCTGTCCATTTGTAGTTAGGAAGGTGAAGGCCCAGAAAAGTGCTTGTTTCTATGAGAATAGGCTGGAGCTTCTGTGGGTTGCTCTCCTGGACTGTCCTGGATATAGAGTTTTAGTAAATGCCCGGATTCGTCAAAATGCTGAAACACGTGCCCTCATGTATGCCACCAGTCCCAACCACACACAAACATAGAAACACACACACTTAACATGCATGCACACACACGTGCGCGCGCACACACACACACACACACACACACAAACACACACACACACACACACACATACACACACACGAGGTAGAAAATAAAGTTAAGTAAGTTTGGGGAAAAATAAGTTTTCATAAGTGTATATTTGAAACCCTTAAGCCTTGGTGGTTGAGATGAGAGTTTCAAATCCAGGGAACAGGAGAGGAATAGGGAACAGCTAGAAACTTGGCTATTGATTGGAAAATGGAGCCTGTTTGGTCCATGAGAGGTAGATCTGAGTGTGTTTCCTGGAGCGTATGAATTTACAAAAGAGATGCTTGTTAATACCATGAACAGTGTTTAAACTGAGCTTAGGGAAGACAAAAGTCTTTTGCAGAGCAGAAGGAGAAAGAAGGGCTTCTTGCTAGGAGAATGAATAGGTATAAATTTAGTATAATGAAAAGCATTTTTAGGTGTGCATTAAAAAGTCAATCAAAATTTGATGTTCTTGTGAATTTGATTGTTGATCACATGAATTTAGTGTATTAAACATCAAGTCTGTAGATAGAAGACAGCCAAAGGGAACTTAAATTTGTAACTTTTATAGATGATAGTTTAAATATAGCATGAGATACAGTTTAAGATTATATTTAGAAGACAATCAAAGGAAACAAAATTTGAACTTGTGATTATTAAAGTTGGGTCATATAGTGGAATGTTTTACTATGGTTAGGCTAATTTATCAAAACTTCCTTGATAAGAATTAAAATTTTAAACTGTTAAAGTCCTAATACAACAATGACATAGTAAGGGGAAGAAATATGAAATATTTAGTAACTGAAAACTGAGGTTAGGTAAGGAATTAGCAGAAGATTTCATCTGTGTAAGTTCATCTGAACTTGTATATCCTTTACCATGAAGTCTATGAGCAAGGCAAACATTTGTATTTTAATAATACATCTGATATTCTTAATTAGTTAGTGAATAGACTAATGACCAAATATATTAGTGGATTACCTTGGGGTAAGGGACTAGTTGTCTGTTTTTAGCTGTCACACTTTCATTAGTTAGCTTCAATGTAATCAGAAATCTGGGAAGAATAAATTATAATCTAGATGTAATATATTAATTAAAATGACATAGGTTAGTCTGTAGATCATTACCTAAACAGTTTTTCCAGGTCCCTGGGTTCTCCATCACAACTCATGCAAAGGTAGTCTGCCCATCAGGCCTAGAGATGAGAGGCTCTCCTGTAGAGAAGGAATTTTGGAGCAATGACTCACCTTGTCCTAGGCAATATGAGACATTTAATTCTCTGGGTGTCCTCTGTTTGTCTACAGATTAGGGTGAGCCCTGGCAGCAGGCAAGAAAATGACCTCATCTCTCATAGTGGCCATTGTACCGCAATCCAGGTAGAGACACTTGTCGTTCTGACATCATCTTGGATATCTTGTGCCAGGTATCTGTGAGGATTTGGAGTTCTCTATCTGTCCTAGTAAACTTAAATATTTCACGTTATAAAAAGCAGATTTCTGACACGATTGAGAGGATCTGTTAAATATATATGAATTAGACAATCTATGTCTGTTTTTAATTATTGGTTCTGACTAGTATCAAGGAAGCACAGAGATTATGACTTAATGTTTTCAGTAATAACAGCATCAAAACATTGGCTAAACAGATATTTAAGGCAGTGATCATATTTACTGTTGTAAATCTTTAAATGAGTATTAAAATTATTTACCACAGCTAGACAGAAATAGTATGAAACCTTTATCTTTATTGTTAAGTGTCCATGGCATCTTTAATTCAGGCCGTTGTCGTAATGAGAGATGTCATGTGAGGAATACACATAACAAAGATGGCAAAAAGTCATGGGTTGCCTTCATCCAAGATGGTGCTGTAGCTATAGCTCCACTGGTGTTTGTTATATCTCTGAGCTGAATGACAGTTTCCTGTAGAAGCATGGCTATGTATCAGCAGAGGAAAACATGCAAAGATACAAATAGACATTTTCTGTCTGGTGGCCAGGTCATTATTTTTTAATGTTAGGAGATTTCCTCCCTGTCATTTCAAGCAGCCTCTGCCACTGTGCGGTTCCAAGCAGCATGATCTAAGCAGTACAGTCTAAATGGTGGTGTGGCACATCTGAGGCAGGCCCATGGAACATCTCTGCTCCTCCTTCTCACGACAGAGCTGGCTTAGAGCTAGGGTATATCAGAATGGAAAGAAATAAGAAATAAAAAATTCCAAGGAGGCAGAAATTTAAGACTTTCTGCTAGACCAAATAGCTGTCAACAGCAGTGAAACAAGACCTGGAGAGATAAAGGTTCAGGGAGCAGAGAGCAAGGTAGTTGGATCAAGGAATAAAGTGGTTGGGAGGGAAGGTGGGCAAAATCCTATACATAGAAACCTTCCATTTTTCACATTGCTGGTGAGAGTTGTAAAAGTTTTTTAATGTGCAGTTAAGAGGCCATTTAGAGTTATTACCTTTCAGGTATTGGAAACAAATTTGGAAGCCTTTAAGACCAGGAGACATCCCAGTACAGAGGTTAAAAATAACAATGAAGCCATTATCTTTGAGTGAGAATAGGAGTTATTAACCTTATTACTTCCAGAATCCAAATGATAAATTAAAAATTAAGAATGGAATGAGCAACTAGAGTATATTGTCAGGATATTAGGAGATAAACTAGGGGTTGAGCTGTGACCAACACCTGAGTTGTGGAGCCAGTGCCAAAGGTAGATTGATTTATCTAGGCCTAGCATTTTTCATCAGTGAGAGAGAAACCATCTTAGGAAGAGAAATAGAACTCACCCAAGGGTAGAAGTCCTAAGAGGAGGATTGAGCTAGAAAGGCCAATCTTGTAGGCTATGAATACCTCTGTTCCCAAGGAAACTAGAGGGGGTGGATGTGAGCTGAATAGAGACCAGTGGCCTTTTACCCTGACTAATGTGTGAGTGGTGGGAGGGCTTCTTTTGTGAGTGGTGGGAGGTCATCTTTCTAATTTGCCCCTGTTTGGGAAGAAAGGAATATCAAGACAATGGCTGGAAAGTGTGTGAGGTGGCAGGAAATGTGAACCTGCCAGTTTGCAAAACGAAGTTAGTACACCAAATGCTGTGTTTTATAAATCCAAGGATATATTTTTATGGAACACAGTTTTGTGTGATGGGATTCCTCAGCAGACCCATGCAGAGGCATCCATTCCTCCAAGGTAAGAGCCATAAGATGGGTCTAGTGTAGAATAGAGTTGTTTAGGGGCATGGGAAGTGTAGGTGGGAAAACAGTAGAGACAAAGTAGAGGGTGGAGATAAGGGGAGGAGGAGGCTAGTCAGGAATACATCGAGGAAGGGGAGATGTAGTAATGGAGTGAGAGAAGAAAGTCAGGAAGAAAAAAAGGCATAGAGAGAGTCTAAACCCTCCCTTTTATATCTAGCCAGGCCTACCTGGCAGTATGTAGGTAACTATTGGGTAGGACCTAGAAGAAATGCTAAGGTGCTACACATTTATTAATTCCTTATTTATTTCCTATGTAGTCTTTAACTTGCAGAAAGGATATTGCTAAGTCATATTTTTATTTACTGGAAAATTATTGTGTAGGAACATTTAAAATCAGAAGCCTTTCTACATTTTTATTCTCATATTCAGCAGGCATTTATATCACCAAGGATTAAATGTGCATAGAAGAGACTGAGTGATGTTTCTGCTTATGAAAACAAGGAGTGCTTTACAAGATTTCCAAGAAATTATACCAGGAATTTTGAAACTACATGGAACTGCATTTCTGAAGAAATACACAGACTTTGGCATCAATATACTTCTACATTGTGTTCCCTAACAAACACACACACACAGGCACACACACACACACACACACACACACACACACACACAGAGAGAGAGAGAGAGAGACAGAGAGACAGAGAGACAGAGAGAGAGAAATATAAAGGTAGACAGAGAGACAGAGAGAGGCAGAGAGAAGAATATACAGACAGACAGAGGCTGAGAGACAGATAGAGAGAACGAGAGAAACAGAGAGAAATATACCTAAATGATTAAAAATAAAGTTACTAGGAAACCTGGGAATTTACCAAGAGTGAACAAAGAGCCCTACTTGAGAGACACGATACAGGATGCCTAAAGGTCTTGGATTGTAGAGTTCAAGGTATTCAACAACATAAAATAGGATTAAGAATCCCTTGCACAACTTGCAGAGTTGTAATGTGTTAGTGGGCCCACTAACAGTGCTATCTCCAAACTCTGCTATCAGATGTCTCTTTGGTGAAGAACTGCAGCTTCGATGGCATTGTGGGCCTACTGTTTGAACAGGGTCCAAGTGTCTATTTGGCCTTGAAGTTCTCTGTTACCTTCGAAAATGCCACTAACAAAACTGCATTTGTCTCATTTATTACAACTGAGCCAATATCCAGTGACCTGGAGAGAGTCTTTGCCAACATCATTCCGGTAACTGAATCTCCAGAGCTGAAGTGAAAAAATGATAATTTTCAGATGCTCGAAGGGAAACTGATGTTGGAAAATGACTCCTTAACCATCAAATTCACCATATACATTATCCATGTTGCTAAAATAAATGTAGTGATTGAAACCATAACAATGAATCTAGGTATCCATGGTGGCACCTGACTTTCCTTCTAGCATTTAAGAAGCCGAAGCTGTTGATCTCAGAGTTCAAAGCATGTCTGTTCTAAAATGTGAGGCACAAGTCCAGAAAATTCTAATGAGTAATACTCTGTTTTAAAAATAAACAAATAAAAGTAAATATAAAAGTATATCACAGCAATGTTTTTTAAAACACGAGGGAAATAAATTTCAATACTGAAAGATAAACCAATTATTTTATTAAACAACAAATATTTTGTACATGGTAATGTTTTCATTTACATGAACACATAGGAAATTTTAAATTCCACCTAATCAAGTAAAACCTGAATAGTGCAGAATGTTTTAAGGGAGAATCTTTTATTCCTTAGTCATTTCCCATGGTAGTACTACAAGTATAGAGAACTTTTGTATGTTCCCTAGTTTCGGTTATGTTTTTCCTAAACACTCTTTCTTTCCTTTAGAAATCTAAAGATGACTATAAATCTCCATTATGTATCCCCGTTGCCCCGGAAATACATTAATTTTACTCCTAACTGATTCCTAAAGAGCTTGTGAAGGTCCCCCTCTTCCATACTAGCAGTAGGAAAGCCTAAAGCTCGTCTCTTCCTCCTTATGTCGTTAGCTTTAGAAAAGATTTTGAATCCCTGGAGCCTGGAAACATGCACACATGTGTGACTGCATGGTTGTGCTGGCTCACAGGAACAGACTGGGGGTTGGGAATGTGATTAATCAAGTCAGTGCAGCAGGTTCAGTTCTGAGAAAAGCAGTCAAAGGTGCCTGTTACCTCCACCCTAGGAATGATCAGCAAGGCAGGGCAGCACCCAAGGTCAGCTCCCACTTTGATCCTGTGTTTTTTAGGTAGACATGATTTTTGCACATTGTTTCAAATATGTTGCAATTAGAAAATTATTCTATATATCTCACGTCTTTGAAGGATCAGATCAGAAAACTATTACATGTGTACCTGACTTCATTTTTTCCTGTCCTGTGTTTGGATAGCTGCAGTGGCCCTCCCCTTGAGCCTGTGCCCTGTCATTTATCTCACTTCTTTTACAAGGTGAACATTAACATTTCAAAGAGCTGACAGTATTGTGGATTATTGGTGTGTGGGAATAATGGCAGTCAGATAAAAAAAGAACATTTGTGTTGGTATACAGGTGCTGCATAAAAATAATATTTCTACAGGTATTTAAATTAGGTTTTGCCACACCCTGAACGATATGAAGGAGAAAAATCACTTGAAGTTTAATATACAGATTATCGTCAGAGGGAAACCACAGCAGTAGGAGTTCTTACACAATGATACTTATAATAAAGAAAAGGGGTTTCCAAATTGGCTTTAACAGAGGGTAGTGGAGAGTAAATTCAGATGTATGAAGACCCAAAATATGGAAACGTGCGATATCTTTTACACAACACACACACACACACAGACACACACACACACACACACACACACACACACTGGATACATTTATATATATATATATATCATGTGTGTGTATATGTATATATATATATATGTATATATATATATATATATATAAAACAGTGTTACAGAATAATAAACTTATTTTCTGAGATCTAATAAGGTAACCTAGTTTGAATGTTTACAGTCCTTTATTATCCTTTGATTTTTGTTATTTATTAGAATTTCTTAAATTTTGTAATGTTGAACAGATTCCACAATAAACTGGCGGATTAGGGATAACATTCTTTGGATATGTTATCTTTTTTATTTTGGCTCTGACCCCTGATTGATTGAAATTTATGTGATAGGAAAATAGTGTGCTAATTTTTGGTTATTGGCCATTCTTCATCAGAAAAATCAACAAGGATGTGTATTGTCTTTTTCTTTTGTTTGTTTGTTTGTTTGCAGTTGATTTGTAACTATATTTTTTCATTGAAATGTATCGTATTTTATATTTTCATTGAAAATTTATTTTAATACAATCAACCATAATTGCAGTTTCTTTTTTTCTACTCCTCACAGTTCCTCCCCACCTCCATTCCTTTCTATAACTAATTCCTTTTTTCTTTAGAATCACGCAACCCAAAATTATAACAACCAAGCACAATAAAATGAAATATAATAAGATAAACAAAAACCATGACTCTGAGTGTTGAGAATGCAACCCAACATGAGAAAATCTGCCAAAGAAATAGGCAGAAGAATCAGAAACCCACTTCCTAATATATGTAGGAATCCCATAAAAACACTAAACTGAATTTTATAAGATATGAACAGAAGACCCAGTGCAGGCAAATATAAACTCTTGAACACAGTGGTTCACAGAGACATGTCATATCCTTTATGTCATTGTATTTTGTTTTCTATTTCAAAATGTTGTTTGGATTTAAAATTTTTAATGTATTTCCAAAGTAAAGGCCTGTTGTGAGTAATGCCAACAGCACTTTGAGGGGTCTTGAAGGTTTTCCTTCTGTGTTGATTAATATAAATATAGCATAGTAATACCATACCACACACTTTTGTTATTTTAGCTATATCATATAAAATTACATCTGACATAATGTCTCCCTTTTTTTTTTCCGGGGCTGGGGACCGAACCCAGGGCCTTGTGCTTGCTAGGCAAGCGCTCTACCATTGAGCTTAAATCCCCAAGCCCTGACATAATGTCTTCTCCAACTCTTTTATTATTCATGTTTTCTTTATACAATAATTGTGTTTTTTGTTTCCATATAACGTTACAGCTATATTGTTTTAGTTGGCATGGGTATTACTGATTACTACATTGAATAAGTGAATTCCTTTTGTTAGAATGGCAATTTTAATAAGAATAGTCCTGATAATCCATGATCATAAAAGGCTTGTCAAGCTCTGTTTTCTGTTTTAATTTTCTTAAATTTGCAATTCTTATACCTTACATTTTCATTGTAAACTTTTGAATTTTCTACAGTTATCATATATAATATATATTGTATGTACACATACACACATATATGTATATATACATAAATGATACTTTTCATAACATGGTGTTAAAATATATTTAAAATATATTTAACAATGTTGCACATAAATTTGTAATATATATGTATTGTAAAGGATATTGTGTCTATTATCTTTCTCGAAATATTTATTACAGAAACATTATTTATTCACTAACTTTTAATCCTGGAACATTACTGAATGTAATTACTAGCAGTATGCAGTTTCTGGTTATATATTTAGTACCTTTTACTTATAGAATCCTATCATATTTAAATGATAATGTATTGACTTCTGTTTTTCTTACTCCTACTGCCTTTATAACTTACACACTTGTTTCTTCCCTAACAGTCCTAATATTGTACAGACTAAGACATGGAATGTGTACTTCCTAGTCTTGTTTCTGATTTTAATGAAAATACTTTGAGTTTCTTCATTTACTAGGATGCTAGTTCTGAGTTAGTCCTTTCTTGCCTTAATGCTGGAATGGGTTCATTTTATCCTTACCAGTGACCACATTTCTAAGGAAACAGGACACTTACTTCCCTACTAGACATTTACTCCAATAGCAATGTCTGCATGCATGGTTGGAGTTTTGAGAAAACCTTCATCCTCCTTCCTTGAATTTGTCCTTGGTCTTGTGACAGGTGTACCTTTAACTGTAACCATTGGAGTTCATATTTACAACAGCCATGACATTTATAGAGACAACATTTCACAGCATTTCTCTAATCCTCTAGCTTTATTTAATTCCTGCAACTTTTTCTTTAATATTTCTTGATGCTAAAGCAGGTTGTTTGAAATGTCCCAACTGTGGCTGAATAATAATAGTCCTTATTCTCAGTATTTTTAGTAGTTATTCATTCTATTGCTAATCAACACCCACTATAATGAGTCTTATCTACTCAAAGAATCATGAGAATGTAACTATGGAAATAAACAGAATAGTTAAAAGGGTATTTGACAAAATGACCATTTAGGAAAATAATATTATTATATTCTCTGCTGGGATCTACAAATTTCTTAGGTATGTTTGCTGCCAATGTTTGCAATACCATTCCGGAATTCTCTCCTGCAGAAAAGGCATTGATTCTAATCAAGAATGAGGTTGGTTACTTGAATAAGTAGTATTACCAAAATTAGACTACGAGTGCATTTGACCTGGCAGGCCATTAATGTAGCATTTAAGGTTTATCAATGGATAAGAAAATTATGAAGTTTTTACCTGTACTTAGAAAATACAGAGTCATCTTCTAGCACTAATAAAACTAGCCAGCAAGGAAAGTTTCCTGTATAGCTTAAGTTTGATTTCTCAACGTGAAGCAAATAGAATGTAAAGTCTCTATAATAACACAGTCTTACCATGATGCTAAATAAGGCAGTCCTCTGCTACACATGTAGCTGGAGCCATGGACTCAAGTATTATACTGATTGTTTGGTAATTGTTCCTGGGGGCTCGGACGAATCCAGATAGTTGATAAAGCTGCTCTTCCAGAGATTGCAAACCATATATTGGCTGCATTCCTTCCCATAACTCTTCCATTGGGGTCCCTGGGATCAGTCTACTTGCTGCCTGTCAGGAGTTGCATCTATCTTAGGGGCTAGAGCCTCTAAAAGGATAGTTATAACAGATTCCTATCTGAAAACACTTCTTGGCAGCAATAGTAGTTTTTGCCTCTGCAAATGGATGGTTGCCAAAGTGGGGCGGGTACTAGATAGCCTCTCCTTCAGTCTCTGATTCATTTTTTTTTTTGCATTTGCTTTACACATGAACATTTCTGGGTTAAAGAATTTGAGATGGGTGGATGGCTCTATCCCTAAATTGGAGACCATGTCTATCTATGAAAGTTGGTTTCTTCAAGCAGTATCTCCACACTTTTGGGTATCTTAGCTAACATCATCCCTCTTAGGTCCTGAGGGCCTCTTGTATCCCTGGCATCTAGGACTTTCTAGTCCCCCTCCATACCTCAAGCCTGCTACATATTTATATTCATTATCCAGTCATTCTGCACTTCTCTCCAGTCTCATCCCACAACTGACCCTCCCCTCCCTTTATCCCCCCACAACCAATTCCCTATTCCAAGTCCTTCCTTGCCTCTGCCCCCCATGATTATTTTTCCCACCTCTAAATGGGATGGAAGCATCCACACTTGGTAAGCTTCATAGGGTCTGTGAGTCATGGGAGTTCTGAGATTTGAGGCTAATATCTAGTTATCAGTGAGGCAATACTAGGAGTGTCCTTTTGGATCAGAATTATCATATTCATGATGATATTTTCGAGTTCCACCCATTTGCCTTCAATATTGGCAAAGTCTTCATTTTTATTATCTAATTAGTATTCTATTGTGCAAACATACCATGTTTTCTGTATCCATTCTTCCGTTGAGAGACATCTGGGTCGATCCCAGCTTTTGGCTCTTATAATAAGACTGCCATGAACATAACCAAACACATGTTCTTGTTATATGTTGGAGCATCTTTTGAATGACAGTGGTCTTCAGGTAAATATATTTCCAATTTTCTGAGGAACTTCTAGACTGCTTCCAGAGTGGTTGTACCAGCTTACAATCCCACCAACAATAGAGGCGTGTTCCTCTTTCTCCACATCCTTGACACCATCTGCTGTCAACTGAGGTTTTGATCTTACCCTTTCTGTTGGTTAAGAACTGGAATACAAGTGTCGTTTTGATACAATTTGCCTGAAGACTAAGTATGTTGAACAATTTTTTAGGTACTTCATGGTCATTCAAGATTTCTCAGTTGAGAATTTTCTGTTTAGCTCTATACGCCATTTTTAAATTGGGTTACTTGATTCCCTGGAGTCTAAATTATTGAGTTCTTTGTATATTTTGGATATTACATCTCTATCAGATATAGGATTGTTACATTGTTGTTGTTGTTTTTTCCTTTAAACAGTGTCCTTTGCCTTACAGAAATGTTCAGTTTAATGGGGTCCCATTTATCAATTGACGATCTCAAAGCCTGAGCCATTGGAGTTCTGTTTGGATGTTTTCCCCTGTGACAATATGATCAAGGCTCTTTCCCATTTTTTCTTCTATCAGATTCAGTGCATCTGGTTTCATGTGCAGGTCCTTGTTCCACTTGGACTTGAGAATTGTAAAAGAATATAAAAATTGTTCAATATCCATTTTTTTATTTGCAGATCTCCAGTGAGACCAGCACCATTTGTTGAAAATGCTTACTTTTTTGACTGTACTGTTTTTACTTTTTTGTCAATGATCAGGTGAACATACGTGTGTGGTTTCATTTCTGGGTCTTCAGTTCTATTGTGTTCATCTACCTGGCTATCTCTGTAACAATACCATTCAGTTTTTATCACTATTGCTTTGTAGCAAAGCTTGAGTTCAGGGATAGTGATTCACGCAGAAGTTCCTTAATTGTTGGATATAATTGTCATTATACTGGCTTTTATCATTATTCCAGAAAAGGTTGAGAATTAGTCTTTCTATATTAGTGAAGAATTGAGTTGGAATTTTGATCGGGATTTCATGGAAAGTGTGATTGCTTTTGATAAATTAACATAGTTACTATGTTAATCCTACTCCTCCATGATCATGGGAAGTCTTACAATTTTCTGTTGTTTTTTTTTTTATTTCTTTCTTCAGAGATTTAAAATTCTTGTCATACAGACCTTTCACTTGCTAGTTAGGGTCACAGCAAGATATTTTATATTATTTGTGGCTATTATAAAGGGTTTTGTTTTCCTATTATCTTTCTTGGTATGTTTGCATTTTCCATAGAAGAAGGCTATTGATTTGAGCTAATTTTATATTCAGCCACTTTGGTCAAGTTTTTTATCAGGCTTAGTTATTCTCTGGTGGAACTTTGGGGTCACTTAAGTATACTGTCATTTAATCTGCCAATAGTGATATTTTTACTTCTTCCTTTCCAATTTGTTTCCCTTTGACATTTTTTATTGTCTAATTGTTCTGGCTAGAACATCAAGTAACGTATTGGATAAAAAGAGAAACAGTGAGCAGCCTTGTCTTGTTACTGATTTTACTATTGGACTGTTTCAAGTTTCTCTCCATTAAATTTGATGGTGGCTGTTAGTTTTCTGTATATATTTTTTTATTATGTTTAGGTATTTCTGTGAATATTTGATTTTTCCAAGAATTTTAACATGATGAGGTGTTGTATTTTGCCATTTTTTTATACTAAACTCAGTTTTTAAACAAAAGCCCCTTATTGCACAAAGAGAAGTTATTCTCAAAGGAATGGAGACACTTGCTGAAAAATCCTCAGAACCAATCTCTGAATCACTACAAGCCTGCAAAAAAAAAGGTATGCACCCAGTGACATTGCTAACTGCCACTGAGAGGTCAAGAAAGAATATATTTCATGTTGATTAAGGAGAAGAGGATATTTAATGGCAACATGGCATCTTATTATGACTCACAGAGACCTCTTTTATGTTATAGAGATCCCCTTTAATTAAAATTGGAGCAGTCCTTTGTTAATAAAACAGTTTTTTATAGAAACATGATTCTACATTTTAAATCATTCTTTTCCCGATTTTGTCCATTGAAACTGGAATCGCCCATCTACCTTATACATGTTGATATCAGTAAAAATAGTAAAATTTCCTGTTCCCTCTTTTTATTAGTCATGGATTGCTAGAGTAACAGAAATTATGAAATAAATATATAATATCCTACATGAGATGCTTTCAAATGATTTACAGGCCGTAGTCAATCTAGCTGAATAATAGCTGTCTATGAATAGAAGATCCAAGAACCTTGTAGTTGTTCATGCTACATGTCTTAGCTGCTCTGTGGTATGCAACAGGATTATGATAAAAGCAGTCTTTAAGAACAATTAAGTAATGGATATGGTAGTGAGGTAAAAATCAAGGAAGGAAAACAGAAAAACATTCCTTCTACCCTGTCCTTTCATAGGATTACGGTAGAAGATGCATCCCATATTAAAGACAGCTTTTAAATATTAAGTTAAATGTTGCATCTTCACATCTCAAAGATCCACATTGAAAGTAGTCATTCCAATTTAAAACTAAGTAAAACTTTTTCAAAAGTGTCCTCAAATCTGGACTTTTACCTAATTCCTGATTTTATCTAAGGTGTCAACCAAGAGTAGCTGTCACACACACATAAAATGCTCTCAGATTTTGATTGATTGATAACCTTTTAGGATATTGTTATTTGCCTTGTGTGCATAAGGGGATATATTTTTGATTATATTCACATATATGTGTGTAGGTACACATGGGCATGCATAGATTGGCTACAAGTCAATCTCTATGATTTTTCTCCCCACCTTAATAGTTTAAAAATACTTTTTTATTGAGTAACTTTAAAAAAAGAGAAATACAGTGAGTTTGAAATTCACAGAAGAACATAAAGGATGTAATATTCTCATTGTACCACGTGGTTTTTAGAGAGCATATCAACTTTTTAAGTTACAAATTGTTCCTCACTCTTTTATAAAACTGTATTTTCATAATTTTCCTTCCACTAAATAAGTGCATTTTACAAAAGAGTGTACACCATTTTGATGCAAATGCTGAGGCAAAAAGGAGTTAAAGTTTTTAATATGTAAACACACACTACCTGAGCATACGGAACTACAAGGAACAGACAAATAATAATAATAATAATAATAATAATAATAATAATACACACATACATACACACACACACAAACACGCACACACACACACACACTCACACACACACAAACACACATACACACACCAGCTACAGGTTCTCTAAGATAAATCAAAAACACGTGGAGTGGTGTCTTTCCAATTTAAAAACTTTGGTCTATGGAAATTAGAGTTACAAGGGACAGTAGAAGTATAAGTATTCAGGAAGAGGCCAGAGAAAAAAGGGCACCCAAATTTTGAAGTATATTTAAGATATGGGTATTAAGCATTTTATTATATGAAATAATAGAATATATACCTGAATATGTACATATAGCTAGTATAATATATATATACATATGTATATATAAAACATATCATATATGTATGTGTGTGTGCATGTATATACACAAAAATACAATTTTGTGGTTTCATCAGTACAAAAGGGGCCACCCAACTCCTGAATAAAATTTTGGTTATGAATTTAAAAACTTGTAATCTGTAAGTGGGGGAAGAGAAACTATGAAGCTCTAAGCTTCATGGGCAGATTTGTGATAGAGAAAAAATATGATGATAGGAAAATCAAAGAACATATAACAAAGGAAATGGTCATGAGAAATGAATTCTCAGGGTATAAATTCTTTTTAGCTCTCATAGAGCTACAACATAGAATTCATTCTTGCAGTTAGATCCACAATCCAAACTATGCTTAAAGGTGTGAGTATCTCTATATGGCTCCCTGTGCCATACACTATTTGAAAAAACAGAAAATGTGATGGAAACTCATAAAAAGATGCTTAGTAGAATACAGAGGGATAAAGAATATGAAATAATGGTGCTGTTTTCAAATAATTTAAACAGTCATCTCAAAGTCAAATCCTATCCCTGATGTCTACATGGACTACTTAAGGTATGTTCTTCAGAGATATAGGAAGAATGCTGCAGGACGCTGTTAGATGGCACATCACATTATACACAAATTAACAAAATAAAGTTCAATAAATATCCTCTGAGACTGACTGACATTAAAACCAGATGGAGAGAAATATTTGCCATGAACACATACAAAATACAGATTTAAAAGTGAAATCGATTTATTTAACAATTGTGTATATATTTATGCTTCATTCTTTATAGTTGCATTTTCTGCATATTTTCAGTCACATTACAATTTCTATAACAAATAGGGCTTTATTAGTTGAGGTGCTGAAGCCGGTTGTACTTTAAAATACCCCATCATTGGAGAGTTGCCACATTTACTTTTTTCAGCAACCATGATGGGGGCAGAACTTCTGGCAACAGTATTTTCAGATACCTTCTTCAGTGATGGTCATTAGTACTTCTGGATTGGCCAAAGATATATGCTATTTTTCTATTAAGTTTGAGCAATTAGCTCTATACAGTGGTTGGGTGGAGGGGTTTTAGGTGTTATTCTGAATGATCAGAAGCAGCTGACCTACAGGTAGTTCCTATTGGTTTCTGAATGCAGGTAGTCCTCAGATATCAGCATGGAGACAAGCCCTTCACACCCCAGGTTTGTTTTGCAAGTGGTACAAAACTTTTGATCCTTAAATCAACCCCTCTTCAATCATTCCTCTTAGTATGATTGCTTATCAAAATTGTTAACCTTTTGTCAATCCCTACCAAATCTGTTTAAGAAGAAACACCATTTTCTGAGCCAAGGGCTAAACTCCAACTCTAGGAAGAAAGTCACAAAGTTCACCTACACAATCATCCTATGGCCACCCCTTACCCCTTAGCAACAGTTAGTCATGCTACAATAAAAGAGTCAAGATACGTGTAAATGTCTTAAGACATCCTGCAGAGAATAGAAAACCATCCTGTTCATCAGTTGGGTTTGTCCCTGTGTTCTGTTCCTACAGAATACACCAGAATGCAGTTTATAAAATATTAACTTGTTGACCCTTATGGAAATTCACAAATTGATTTAACCATAATAAAATCACCGAATGCCTAAACTGGGGGATCTCCCTCTGATATGCTGTATTGGGGAGAGTGGGATACCTTGAAATAGAGTTCATAATAAAGACCCTTACATATTTCCATCAGAATTGGCTCCAATAGGGCCTTTTGGGGTACCTGCAATTTGGGGATAACATTGTAACTAACCAGTTAAAAAGGTTTGTTTACCTTGTTTGTAGATACTGAACTCTGCTTTGTAACTTTCTACCAAGAGCTGGTAGATAAGCCTTACTAGAATAAACATAATTCTGTTTCTAAGTGACTTTTTCCTCTCATATATACATAAAGAAGGGTTTTGAGCAAATTTTTATAGTTCTCGTTCTTCACTATTAGTCTTATTCAACTTTTATTGTGTTACATTTAAGATTTATAATAATAATATTAACTATTATTATTATTATTATTATTATTATTATTATTATTATTCTCTCGCTCATTACACTCCATTTCCCTTCAACCACTCTATGCATCTCTCCACAACAGTTCTCCTCTCACCCCAGATCCACTCCTTCCATTCCCTTTAAAAACAAAGCAAAACAACAACAACAGAAACAAAACAAAACAACAACAAAAAACCTGGTAACTGGTTTCCCAAGGATGTGTGAACAGAACACCCGACCTTACCATAAAAAGTTACAGTGAGTTTAGGACCAAAACCTCTCATCGATGCTGGGTGAAGGAACCATCAGTGATATAACTGTTGCTGCACAAAGCAATTGGCAGCCTTCCTTGTGATGGGTGGTATGTTTAACACTTACTTTTAAATTTCACTTAGACTATTTTGATGAGTGGATTTAGTATTACATTAATTAGGAAAAGATGCTTTCTAGAAAATACCGAGGAATCCTTTTCTTTTCAGTACCATCAACAATAACTAAGATCCAATTGCAGAGTGCTGCTCCAATCAGTAGACCTGCTACAGGAAGTAAGTCATAAAAGCGCTGCAGGCTGCGATGTCTCACCCCTCCCGCACCCCACCATCCCCAGCTTCCAGGCTTTGGGAAAGACTATTAAGGTGGTGAAACTACAAGGACCAAAATTCCATTCGGTTTTCAACTTCCTCTGGAGCCAAGCTTAGGAGTGACACCCGCTTTCATTAACGTAATATGCTTGCAGGAACACAAAACCGTCGTTTGCTTTTCCACTTTTCATGTTTAGGATATTTTCGTTTGAATGAATTCATAATTATACGAGTAGAACAAGTCCTCCTGTTTTTCGGTAGTCTTGTTTTTTTCAAATGTAAATTTACAAATGTGCAGAAAACTATGTTTTGCTTTCTAAATAAGGAAGTGAAGAGTTCAGCTTTAATTGAGGGATCACAGAAATCACGAACCACTTAGCATAATTTTAAAATGAAAATTTTTTCTTGGAATTTTTAGCAGATTCGTAAGCTGTTTTTATTGTTTTAAACGTAAATTTAGATGTGATTCTTTAAATGGAATGTGGATATCTAATACAGGACATACTTTGAATTCTGCAGTTCTTTAATATATCCGCCAAAATGTATCTAAACACAGAAGGCAGAGACAAATTTTATAAGAGATGCTTGTTTCAGTGCCACATAATTTGTCGTCAAGAATTAAGCCAATTACAGTGTATGGATAGTCGTCTCAGTGAGGACAAAAAAATACTTGTCCTTTATTTAATACTTACTCTTTTTATATTGTCAGAAAAGCAGTTTGTTAAGAAAGCAAAAGAAACTTCAATATAGTCTTTTTGTGAAGTCATTTTGGTTATATCAGAGTTTAGCATTGGATCTTAGCAAATAATTTACAGCCAAAGAGTAAGTGGAGGGCCAGTGGATGAAAAATGTCTAACTACTGAGGAAGGCTGGCTCAAAAAGGATCAGAGTGATAAGAAACCATCTTGAAAACAGGAGGAATGAGAAACATACTCAGATAGGAAGACAAGTGGATTCTTGCTTATAGAAAAAATGGTTCTTGCAAAACAAAGGTTCAAGCAGCTCTCTGTAGTACTTTGCAAACTATGTCACAAAACCATCTTTTATAAAAAGGGTTGATGTGGTCTATCATTGAGTCCAAAAGCAAAAGACCAATGAGATGTGCCCACATCAAGTGAGGAAACTGAGGCAGTTTCAATATTATCTAAGAATAAATATATTGGAGAGAGAGACCCAACCGCCTGGTCAGGTGGGCACTCCTGAGGCTGCAGAGCGGAAGAGACCACCAACACTGCTCACCCCTGCCCACATCCCTGGCCCAAGAAGAAACTGTATAAGGCCTCTGGGCTCCCGTGGGGGAGGGCCCAGGAGCGGCAGGACCCCGCCAGAACCTGAGGGAAACAGACCTGATAAACAGTTCTCTGCACCCAAATCCCGTGGGAGGGAGAGCTAAACCTTCAGAGAGGCAGACAAGCCTGGGAAACCAGAAGAGACTGCTCCCTGCACACACATCTCGGACGCCAGAGGAAAAAGCCAAAGACCATCTGGAACCCTGGTGCACTGAAGCTCCCGGAAGGGGCAGCACAGGTCTTCCTGGTTGCTGCCGCTGCAGAGAGCCCCTGGGCAGCACCCCACGAGCAAACCTGAGCCTCAGGACCACAGGTAAGACCAAATTTTCTGCTGCAAGAAAGCTGCCTTGTGAACTCAAGACACAGGCCCACAGGAACAGCTGAAGACCTGTAGAGAGGAAAAACTACACGCCCGAAAGCAGAACACTCTGTCCCCATAACTGACTGAAAGAGAGGAAAACAGGTCTACAGCACTCCTGACACACAGGCTTATAGGACAGTCTAGCCACTGTCAGAAATAGCAGAACAAAGTAACACTAGAGATAATCTGATGTCGAGAGGCAAGCGCAGGAACCCAAGCAACAGAAACCAAGACTACATGGCACCATCGGAGCCCAATTCTCCCACCAAAACAAACATGGAATATCCAAACACACCAGAAAAGCAAGATCTAGTTTCAAAATCATATTTGATCATGATGCTGGAGGACTTCAAGAAAGACATGAACACACTTAGGGAAGCACAGGAAAACATTAATAAACAAGTAAAAGCCTACAGAGAGGAATCGCAAAAATCCCTGAAAGAATTCCAGGAAAACACAATCAAACAGTTGAAGGAATTAAAAATGGAAATAGAAGCAATCAAGAAAGAACACATGGAAACAACCCTGGATATAGAAAACCAAAAGAAGAGACAAGGAGCTGTAGATACAAGCTTCACCAACAGAATACAAGAGATGGAAGAGAGAATCTCAGGAGCAGAAGATTCCATAGAAATCATTGACTCAACTGTCAAAGATAATGTAAAGCGGAAAAAGCTACTGGTCCAAAACATACAGGAAATCCTGGACTCAATGAGAAGATCAAACCTAAGGATAATAGGTATAGAAGAGAGTGAAGACTCCCAGCTCAAAGGACCAGTAAATATCTTCAACAAAATCATAGAAGAAAACTTCCCTAACCTAAAAAAAGAGATACCCATAGACATACAAGAAGCCTACAGAACTCCAAATAGATTGGACCAGAAAAGAAACACCTCCCGTCACATAATTGTCAAAACACCAAACGCACAAAATAAAGAAAGAATATTAAAAGCAGTAAGGGAAAAAGGTCAAGTAACATATAAAGGGAGACCTATCAGAATCACACCAGACTTCTCGCCAGAAACTATGAAGGCCAGAAGATCCTGGACTGATGTCATACAGACACTAAGAGAACACAAATGCCAGCCCAGGTTACTGTATCCAGCAAAACTCTCAATTAACATTGATGGAGAAACCAAGATATTCCATGACAAAACCAAATTTACACAATATCTTTCTACAAATCCAGCACTACAAAGGATAATAAATGGTAAAGCCCAACATAAGGAGGCAAGCTATACCCTAGAAGAAGCAAGAAACTAATCGTCTTGGCAACAAAACAAAGAGAATGAAAGCACACAAACATAACCTCACATCCAAATATGAATATAACGGGAAGCAATAATCACTATTCCTTAATATCCCTCAATATCAATGGCCTCAACTCCCCAATAAAAAGACATAGATTAACAAACTGGATACGCAACGAGGACCCTGCATTCTGCTGCCTACAGGAAACACACCTCAGAGACAAAGACAGACACTACCTCAGAGTGAAAGGCTGGAAAACAACTTTCCAAGCAAATGGTCAGAAGAAGCAAGCTGGAGTAGCCATTCTAATATCAAATAAAATCAATTTCCAACTAAAAGTCATCAAAAAAGATAAGGAAGGACACTTCATATTCATCAAAAGAAAAATCAACCAAGATGAACTTTCAATCCTAAATATCTATGCCCCAAATACAAGGGCACCTACATACGTAAAAGAAACCTTACTAAAGCTCAAAACACACATTGCACCTCACACAATAATAGTGGGAGATTTCAACACCCCACTCTCATCAATGGACAGATCATGGAAACAGAAATTAAACAGTGATGTAGACAGACTAAGAGAAGTCATGAGCCAAATGGACTTAACGGATATTTAAAGAACATTCTATCCTAAAGCAAAAGGATATACCTTCTTCTCAGCTCCTCATGGTACTTTCTCCAAAATTGACCATATAATTGGTCAAAAAACGGGCCTCAACAGGTACAGAAAGATAGAAATAATCCCATGCGTGCTATCGGACCACCACGGCCTAAAACTGGTCTTCAATAACAATAAGGGAAGAATGCCCACATATACGTGGAAATTGAACAATGCTCTACTCAATGATAACCTGGTCAAGGAAGAAATAAAGAAAGAAATTAAAAACTTTTTAGAATTTAATGAAAATGAAGATACAACATACTCAAACTTATGGGACACAATGAAAGCTGTGCTAAGAGGAAAACTCATAGCGCTGAGTGCCTGCAGAAAGAAACAGGAAAGAGCATATGTCAGCAGCTTGACAGCACACCTAAAAGCTCTAGAACAAAAAGAAGCAAATACACCCAGGAGGAGTAGAAGGCAGGAAATAATCAAACTCAGAGCTGAAATCAACCAAGTAGAAACAAAAAGGACCATAGAAAGAATCAACAGAACCAAAAGTTGGTTCTTTGAGAAAATCAACAAGATAGATAAACCCTTAGCCAGACTAACGAGAGGACACAGAGAGTGTGTCCAAATTAACAAAATCAGAAATGAAAAGGGAGACATAACTACAGATTCGGAGGAAATTCAAAAAATCATCAGATCTTACTATAAAAACCTATATTCAACAAAATTTGAAAATCTTCAGGAAATGGACAATTTCCTAGACAGATACCAGGTATCGAAGTTAAATCAGGAACAGATAAACCAGTTAAACAACCCCATAACTCCTAAAGAAATAGAAGCAGTCATTAAAGTTCTCCCAACCAAAAAGAGCCCAGGTCCAGACGGGTTTAGTGCAGAATTCTATCTAACCTTCATAGAAGACCTCATACCAATATTATCCAAACTATTCCACAAAATTGAAACAGATGGAGCCCTACCGAATTCCTTCTACGAACCCACAATTACTCTTATACCTAAACCACACAAAGACACAACAAAGAAAGAGAACTTCAGACCAATTTCCCTTATGAATATCGACGCAAAAATACTCAATAAAATTCTGGCAAACCGAATTCAAGAGCACATCAAAACAATCATCCACCAGGATCAAGTAGGCTTCATCCCAGGCATGCAGGGATGGTTTAATATATGGAAAACCATCAACGTGATCCATTATATAAACAAAGTGAAAGAACAGAACCACATGATCATTTCATTAGATGCTGAGAAAGCATTTGACAAAATTCAACACCCCTTCATGATAAAAGTCCTGGAAAGAATAGGAATTCAAGGCCCATACCTAAACATAGTAAAAGCCATATATAGCAAACCAGTTGCTAACATTAAACTAAATGGAGAGAAACTTGAAGCAATCCCACTAAAATCAGGGACTAGACAAGGCTGCCCACTCTCTCCCTACTTATTCAATATAGTTCTTGAAGTTCTAGCCAGAGCAATCAGACAACAAAAAGAGATCAAAGGGATACAGATCGGAAAAGAAGAGGTCAAAATATCACTATTTGCAGATGACATGATAGTATATTTAAGTGATCCCAAAAGTTCCACCAGAGAACTACTAAAGCTGATAAACAACTTCAGCAAAGTGGCTGGGTATAAAATTAACTCAAATAAATCAGTTGCCTTCCTCTATACAAAAGAGAAACAAGCCGAGAAAGAAATTAGGGAAACGACACCCTTCATAATAGACCCAAATAATATAAAGTACCTCGGTGTGACTTTAACCAAGCAAGTAAAAGATCTGTACAATAAGAACTTCAAGACACTGAGGAAAGAAATTGAAGAAGACCTCAGAAGATGGAAAGATCTCCCATGCTCATGGATTGGCAGGATTAATATAGTAAAAATGGCCATTTTACCAAAAGCAATCTACAGATTCAATGCAATCCCCATCAAAATACCAATCCAATTCTTCAAAGAGTTAGATAGAACAATTTGCAAATTCATCTGGAATAACAAAAAACCCAGGATAGCTAAAGCTATCCTCAACAATAAAAGGACTTCAGGGGGAATCACTATCCCTGAACTCAAGCAGTATTACAGAGCAATAGTGATAAAAACTGCACGGTATTGGTACAGAGACAGACAGATAGACCAATGGAATAGAATTGAAGACCCAGAAATGAACCCACACACCTATGGTCACTTGATTTTTGACAAAGGAGCCAAAACCATCCAATGGAAAAAAGATAGCATTTTCAGCAAATGGTGCTGGTTCAACTGGAGGGCAACATGTAGAAGAATGCAGATCGATCCATGCTTATCACCCTGTACAAAGCTTAAGTCCAAGTGGATCAAGGACCTCCACATCAAACCAGACACACTCAAACTAATAGAAGAAAAACTAGGGAAGCATCTGGAACACATGGGCACTGGAAAAAATTTCCTGAACAAAACACCAATGGCTTATGCTCTAAGATCAAGAATCGACAAATGGGATCTCATAAAACTGCAAAGCTTCTGTAAGGCAAAGGGCACTGTGGTTAGGACAAAACGGCAACCAACAGATTGGGAAAAGATCTTTACCAATCCTACAACAGATAGAGGCCTTATATCCAAAATATACAAAGAACTCAAGAAGTTAGACCGCAGGGAAACAAATAACCCTATTAAAAAATGGGGTTCAGAGCTAAACAAAGAATTCACAGCTGAGGAATGCCGAATGGCTGAGAAACACCTAAAGAAATGTTCAACATCTTTAGTCATAAGGGAAATGCAAATCAAAACAACCCTGAGATTTCACCTCACACCAGTGCGATTGGCTAAGATCAAAAACTCAGGTGACAGCAGATGCTGGCGAGGATGTGGAGAAATAGGAACACTCCTCCATTGTTGGTGGGATTGCAGACTGGTAAAACCATTCTGGAAATCAGTCTGGAGGTTCCTCAGAAAATTGGACATTGAACTGCCTGAGGATCCAGCTATACCTCTCTTGGGCATATACCCAAAAGATGCCTCAACATACAAAAGAGACACGTGCTCCACTATGTTCATCGCAGCCTTATTTATAATAGCCAGAAAATGGAAAGAACCCAGATGCCCTTCAGCAGAGGAATGGATACAGAAAATGTGGTACATCTACACAATGGAATATTACTCAGCTATCAAAAACAACGAGTTTATGAAATTCGTAGGCAAATGGTTGGAACTGGAAAATATCATCCTGAGTGAGCTAACCCAATCACAGAAAGGCATTCATGGTATGTACTCATTGATAAGTGGCTATTAGCCCAAATGCTTGAATTACCCTAGATCCCTAGAACAAACGAAACTCAAGACGGATGATCAAAATGTGAATGCTTCACTCCTTCTTTAAATGAGGAAAAAGAATACCCTTGGCAGGGAAGGAGAGGCAAAGATTAAAACAGAGACTGAAGGAACACCCATTCAGAGCCTGCCCCACATGTGGCCCATACATATACAGCCACCCAATTAGACAAGATGGATGAAGCAAAGAAGTGCAGACCGACAGGAGCTGGATGTAGATCGCTCCTGAGAGACACAGCCAGAATACAGCAAATATAGAGGCGAATGCCAGCAGCAAACCACTGAACTGAGAATAGGTCCCCTATTGAAGGAATCAGAGAAAGAACTGGAAGAGCTTGAAGGGGCTCGAGACCCCAAAAGTACAACAATGCCAAGCAACCAGAGCTTCCAGGGACTAAGCCACTACCTAAAGACTATACATGGATTGACCCTGGACTCTGACCCCATAGGTAGCAATGAATATCCTAGTAAGAGCACCAGTGGAAGGGGAAGCCCTGGGTCCTGCTAAGACTGAACCCTCAGTGAACTAGTCTATGGGGGGAGGGCGGCAATGGGGGGAGGGTTTGGAGGGGAACACCCATAAGGAAGGGGAGGGGGGAGGGGGATGTTTGCCCGGAAACCGGGAAAGGGAATAACACTCGAAATGTACATAAGAAATACTCAAGTTAATAAAAAAAAAAAGAATAAATATATTACAACAGATAGACTGTTACAGGATCCAAACATGGTTCTTATTAAAATAGAATTATATGTGAAATATACATACATCCTAAATAAAAGATTCTGTATTCTGGATGAAATTTGATTGAGGAAGGAAACTGTCATTTTTAGGACATTTCAATATTTTGTTGTTGCTGTTTTTCTCGTTTCTGCTATAACGGTTTTCCCTTATGGGTTCAGGTATCTGTCTCTAGAGCTTTGTGTTTGTTCAATGCTCTACATGTGTTTAACAGTGTCATTCCAATAATTAAAGTTTTTTTTCAAAAAGAAGATCTTCCCTTTTTAATCAAATTTCTCCTATCCAATAAAAAAAACCGTAATAGTTTTGGAGAATTCTACCATCAAATATGGACCTTGCCTAAATTAATGTTTACTCTAATTCTCAACATCATCATAACCAAATAAAATTGAAAGTGAAATTCCTTGAAAATTCACTTTCCATGGAATTTCTGATAGTGTTGTGGAGGTTTGCTGATATCTGAACCCAGTCTTAAGAGCCAGGGAAATTTTGATACCATAGGAAAGAATTATGCCCCAGTCTTCATAACATGGTGTACTGCAAATTGTGTGAAAATGACCTGTAATTTACTCTAACATTTCTGTCTAAACATTATGTCATTCTTTTTGCTTTTTGTAATTTCCTCAAGCAGCCAACTATTTATTGTAGGCAGTTGTAGCTATTACCTGACAATAAATATATTACAACAATTAGACTATAATGTCTGAGAATTCAAGGACTTTCTCTTACATAAGTAGAAATGTTAAATATCTGTGAGCTCTTGTAGTCAACCCTCAACCTGTGGACACAACTGCTTAGTCTCAAATATCCTCTGAAGATGGCAGCAGCTTTAAAAAATATTTTGTTTAACATTTTAAGGAAGCCAAGTTTTATATTAATATGTTGTATTATCATTAAAACCTCCCTTTGTCCCAAGGGATTTCTCAGTCTTCACGGAAATGGAATCAAAATGACACTGAGATTCCACCTCACACAATTCAGAATGCCTTAGACCAGAAATTCAGGTGACAGAAGAAGCTGGTGAGGATGTGTGTCACTCAGAGAAATCACTCAGAAAATTGGAGATAGTATTACCTGAGGAGTCAGCTATACCAATTCATGACACATACTAAAAAGATGCTCCAACATATAACAAGGACACATGCTCCACTATGTTCATAACAGCCTTATTTATAATAGCCAGAAGCTGGAACCCAGATGCCCTCCAAGAGAGAAATGTATGCAGAAAGTGTGGTACATTTATACAAAGAATACTATTCAGCCTTTAAAAACAATAACCTCATGAAATACTTAGGCAAATGAATGGAACTAGTAAATATCATCCTGAGTAAGCTAACCCAGTCAGAAATAAACATAAATGGTGTGTGCTCACCAGTAAATGGATATTAGCAAAAAAAAATCTCAGAATACCCACAATACAACTGAAAAACCATATGAAAGTCAAGAAGATGAAGACCAATTTGTAGATGCTTCGCTTCCTCTAAGAAGGGGAAATAAAATAATAATAAAAGGTAGAGGGTGAGAGGGAATTGGCAGGAAAAGAGGAGTGGGAGGGAAAAGGGGGAGGCAGAATCCAGATATGGGAGGAGACTGGATAGATGTACAGATGGTCAGGAAATTGAGCAGAAGTTTCTAGGAATGTAGCATGGTGAACTGTTGTAGCCAACAGAAAGTCCCAGATACCAGGAAAGCAAGGACCCGGTGGGGATGACATTAGCTGAAATACCTAAAAAACTCTAGAGAGAATCAGTAGAGACCATATCTGGAGATTAGGCACAGTCTGCAATTGAGGCATAGGGCCACCCACTGATCTCACCAATATTGACCTACAATTACACCTGTCCAAAGGAAAGGCAGAGATAAAAAGTGGAGCAGAGACTGAAGGAAAGGTCATCCACTGATTGCCCCACCTAGAGATCTACCCTGTAGGCATATACCAAATGCAGATACTATTGCTGAGGCATAGAAGTGCTTCCTGAGAGGAGCATGATATAGCTATCTGCTGAGAGTCTCTGTCAGAGCCTTACCAATACAGATACGGATAATTGCAGCCAAACATCATACTGAGCACTGGGACCCAAATGAAGTGTTGGGGAGGATCTGAAGAAGCTAAAGGGTTTTGAAACCCCATCGGAAAAACCACAATATCATTGACCAAACACAGCAGAGCTCTCAAGGACTAAACCACCAACCAAAGAATATACATGGAGGGACCCATGGCTCCAGCTGCCTATGTAGCATAGGATGGCCTTATCCGGCATCAATGGGAGGGGAGGCCCTTGGTCCTGTGAAGGCTCAGTGCTAGGGCAGTGAGTCTGGAGTTGAGGGCATGGGAAAATCATGTTCATGGAAACAGGACTCGGGAGGTTGAGAGGCAGGGGCCGTTTTGGAGAACCCAGGAAGGGAGAGGACATTTGAAATGTTCAATGTATAAAAATCTGTTTAAGTAATTTACTTAAGAAACTCATATAAATCCATATAAACAAACTCAAAGAAGAAAATTACAGGATCATCTCCTTAGATGCAGATATAGCATTTGGCAAAATATAACACTCTCTCATGTTTAAAGTATTGGATAAATCAGGAATCCAAGGCCATACCTAAACAAAATAAAAACAATTTACTACAAACAAACAGCCAACACCACATAAACGGAGAGACACCTGAAGGAATCACACTATAATGGGAGACAAGAGAAGGATGCTCACTCTCCCGATATATAATAAATATAGTACTCAAAGTGCTAGCTAGAAAAATAAGGCAACAAAAAGAGATAAAGGGGATATAAAATTGCAAAGAAGAAATAAAGGTATCATTATATGCATATGATATTATATATATATATATATATATATAATCAATCACAAACATTCTTCCAGAGAATTACTCCAACAGATAAACAAGTTCAGCAAAGTTGACAAATATAAAATTAACTCAAATAAATCAGTAGCCTTACTGTATACAAATGATAAATTGACTGAGAAAGAAATTAGGGAAATAACCTATAGATAGGACAAAATCTTCACTACCTCCACATATGATAGAGGGCTCATATCAAACATATATTAAAAAACTCAAGAAACTAACCAAAAAAAGAAAAAAGAAAAATATCCAAACAAAGAGTGGGTTATAGAAGTAAAAAGAGAATTCACAACAGAGGGATCTTGAATGATTGAGAAGCACCTAAAGAAATGTACAAAGTCCTTAGTGATCTGAGAAATGCAATGAAAATGACCATGAGTTTCCACTTTACATCAATGAGAATGACTAAGATAAAAGCCTCAGGAGAAAGTGCATGTTGTCAAGTATGTGGAGAAGGAGGAACACTCCCAACTGCTGGTATTGGAACCTGGTACAACCACACTGGTAATCAATCAGACGTTCCTCAAAAAATTGGTAATAGGTCTACCTGAAGAAGCAACAATACCACTCTTTGGAATATACCCAAAAGAGGCCGCACCATGCTACAGGGGCTCATGTTCCACATTTTTTACAGGAGCCATGTTTTGATAGTTAGAAGCTGGAAAACAGAACAGGTGTCCCATGAAAGAAGAATGAGTCCAGTAAATGTGGTTCCTTTACACAGTGGAATACCACTCAGCTATTAAGAACGAGGACATCCTGATTTTTACAGGCAAAAGGATGGAACTATAAAAATATATCCCTGAGTGAGGTAACTCAGACCCAAAAGTACATGCATGGTATGTTCTCACTTATCGGTTGATATTAGTTAAAGAAAAAATATGTAATAATCAAGATCCAGTTAACAGAATTCAGAAAGTTCAGCAAAGCAAAGGGCCCAAGTGAGGACACATCACTCCCATCTGGGAATGGGAAGACAACAATAACAAGGTGGAGGTTTGATTGATCGGGGAGGGAAAGGGGACATGGGGCAGGCGAGGAAAAGGAGAAGATGATCTGGTATTGTGTGGAAGAAAGGACTGAAACTCTAAGTCCAACAGAAAGAAAGGAAACAGGCAATTTCAAGGGGTCGAAGTTTGGGGATATCATGCAGAATATACCAAAGACCTCAAATGTAAGAAACTCTCAAGACTCCAAAGGAAGGACCTTAAACAAAATGCCCTACAATGTGCAGAGGAACTGGTAGAGACCACCTCCAGCAAAAAGACAAGGCATCCAGTGATGGATGGGGTTCCTATCCCACTGTCAAACTCTGACCCATAATTATTTTATTCTAAAAGAACTGCAGGGATGGAAATGGAGAGGAACCTGAGGAAAAAAAAAAGATCCAGAAGCAGGCCCAAAGTAGGATCCGGTTCAAGGGGAAGCCCAAAGGCCTGACACTAGTACTGATGCTGGGGTGTGCTTACAAACAGGAGCCTAGCATGACTGCCCTCTGAAAGGCCCATCAAGCAGCTGAGAAAGTCACATGCAGGTACTTATACCCAGCCAATGGACAGAAGCTAATGATTCCTGTCGTTTAATTTGGGAAAAGCTGGAAAAAGCTGAGGAGGAGGAGGACCACCCTGTAGAGGGTCTAGTAGTCTCAATTAACCTGGACCCCCGAGATCTCTCAAACACCAGAACACCCGACAGCATACAGCAGCTGACAGGAGGCCATTAATTAATTAATTAATTTAGGTGTAAAAGTTTAAAATTTATTTTGATGTTTTGAATAATTTAGACAAATCTCACAAAAAATTAACTATGCTCTAATCTTCCAGAGAAATAATTCAATTAACATCTCCTACATGTCTGCTTGTTATGATCTGTGAAGCCACTCACACTGGTGCTGAAGATTCACTCTTCTTCCTTCTTCAATCCCTGCAGACATTTGCTCCTTAGACATATATTCAAACACTAATACAAAGTCCCAACCACTAAAATAGTCTATTTAAATATCTATATTTGCAATCAGCATAATTAAAAAGAAATCAGGTCTACTTGAAAAATTCTGGCCAGCAAATCTGACGACTAGTCGGACATCTTGTTATACCATAAATTCAGACATTGGGTAATATCACAAATATATCTATCTAGGATTTTAAAATTAAGATTATGTAACAAAAGAATTAATGACTATCCATGATCTCTTGGTATAGCAGTCTTTCTAATTTTGTCTCAGGAAATTAAGCCTGGTTGGTCTTTGAAAACACCAATGATGTTCACTTAAGATGCTAGAAAATGCAATGAAGAAGATCCAAGTGATATTTCCTGACAAACAATCCTTGTTTATATACTTAAAAAGATGCAATTTCCTGTAACCTCATGTGTAAGAGGTATTCAGTTTTCAGTCATGAGAAATTTTTACTATTCTCTATAAAAATGACTGGTGTTTCCTAATTATTGTTAAGAGAAGGCTAGGGAACAGTTATAACGCTAGGCTTTGAAATTTGAGGAATAGGCTTATGAGCAATGAATATCCTAGTAAGAGCACCAGTGGAAGGGGAAGCCCAGGGTCCTGCTAAGACTGAACCCCCAGTGAACTAGTCTATGGGGGGAGGGCGGCAATGGGGGGAGGGTTGGGAGGAGAACACCCATAAGGAAGGGGAGGAGGGAGGGGGATGTTTGCCCGGAAACCGGGAAAGGGAATAACACTCGAAATGTATATAAGAAATATTCAAGTTAATAAAAATAAATAAATAAAAAAAATAAATTGCTCTGTCTAGTACCACTGTAGAATTTTCCTATTCCTTTCTCCCCAAGGAAAGAACTTTATCAAAAGTATCTTTCTACTTAATTATCAGATGCACATTGTTCATTTAATTTCTGTCCTCTAACCCAATCTTACCACCTCCTATCTCTCCTTCCTTCATACTGAGTTTGCCAAGACAGTATTAGAGACTAGATATCTTGAACATTAAATTTGCCTAAATCCACATGAACACTTCTCAGACAAGGCCCCAGCTTAAGCAGTTGTGTACCCTGCACTTGCCCTGAAACCATGTTTGGAATACCTCTTGCTTTGGGACTTTTAGTTTGAATCCCATTTTCCTTCCAAAGTTCTTGAGCAAAACTTACTTTTGCTGTACCTTTGTTACAAGAATATTTCCTCAATCCATCCTTACCATTAGTTTTGAAACAATAAGGTTCACTGTCCTCTTCAATATCCCTTTTCTTCAGACACTCGAGGTCTTTTTCAAAAGTTTGTACTTGTCAAAATCTGTACAAATAAGGGATTCTTCCTCTGAGCAGACTACTGGTTTGTAGGAGTTGGGAAACTGGGACCTAGAAGGGAAAACTGGTGACCTGCACTGCAAATCACCAGATATTTGTCGACATTGTGAGTAATGTCTTTCAGTTAGTCTATTTTCTCAATTTCCACTGTTGGCTACCATTTGTGGTATGCACTGATTCTTCAGATTTATCTTGCCTAATCTATCTATCTATCTATCTATCTATCTATCTATCTATCATCTATCTATCTATCTATATTTGAGGGGGTTTGCAACCCCATATGAATAACAACAGTATCAACAAGGCAGACACCCCACACTCCCAGGGACTAAACCTCCCACTAAATGGAGCAAACTATGTATACAGCCTCATATATACCAGAAGATGGGGCTTGTTGGGAACCAATGGGAAGTGAGGACCTTGTTCCTGTGAAGGATTGATGCCACACTATAGGGGAATGACAGGCAGGAGAGAGTGAGTGGGCAGGTGAGGAAGCTCCCTCTTGGAGTCAGGGGGTGGGGAATGGGTTAAGGGGTCTGGAGGGATAACAAGGAAAGGGGATAAAATTTGAAATGTCAATAAAGAAAATTTCCAATAAAAAAGATTAAGAAAAAAATGTAATGAAATGAGGTCATGCAATCCCATTACTTTTTGCCATTAATAGTAATATATTAAGAAATAACAGAATTGATTTCTGAATCCTTACAGTTAATTGTGAATACCTTGGAACTCTGTAAAAGTAGCAGTATTCAACTATCAAACTCTCTCTCCAATCCCTTAACTTTTATTCTCTTGATTCTTCGTAAAAATACAACATGATTGGAAATATGCATTTGGGACAAAAGGATATATCTTGGAGTTTTGTTTTGTTTTGTTTTGTTTTGTTTTTTACTTGTTCAGTTTACTTGCCTCTCAATGCTCGCCTCCTGCTCACTCTTCTCACAATCCTTCGCACAATCACCCTTTATATCATCTGAGAGGGTGGGGTCCAATGGGTATCCTCCATCATGGCATGTTAAGTCTCTGTGAGGCTAGGGCCGTCCACTCCATTGGGGCCCAACAAAGCACCCAAGCTTCAAGAACGCATCTCAAATGAAAACAACAGCATTTGGGATAGACCCCTTTATACTCGTTCAGTACCAATATAAAAACCAAGCTTCACATTTGCTATAAAAGTTAAGAGAGTTCTAGGTTCAGCAGGCATACGCTTTTTGGTTGGTAATTCAGTGTCTGAGAGCCCACAGGGCTCTTTTTTTTTTTTTTTATTAACTTGAGTATTTCTTATATACATTTCGAGTGTTATTCCCTTTCCCAGTTTCCGGGCAAACATCCCCTTCCCCCCTCCCCTTTCTTATCGGTGTTCCCCTCCCCACCCTCCCCCCACTGTCCCCCTCCCCCCAACAGTCTAGTTCACTGGGGGTTCAGTCTTAGCAGGACCCAGGGCTTCCCCTTCCACTGGTGCTCTTACTAGGATATTCATTGCTACCTATGAGGTCAGAGTCCAGGGTCAGTCCATGTATAGTCTTTAGGTAGTGGCTTAGTCCCTGGAAGCTCTGGTTGCTTGGCATTGTTGTACATACGGGGTCTCGAGCCCCTTCAAGCTCTTCCAGTTCTTTCTCTGATTCCTTCAACGGGGGTCCTATTCTCAGTTCAGTGGTTTGCTGCTGGTATTCGCCTCTGTATTTGCTGTATTCTGGCTGTGTCTCTCAGGAGCGATCTACATCCGGCTCCTGTCGGTCTGCACTTCTTTGCTTCATCCATCTTGTCTAATTGGGTGGCTGTATATGCATGGGCCACATGTGGGGCAGACTCTGAATGGGTGTTCCTTCAGTCTCTGTTTTAATCTTTGCCTCTCTCTTCCCTGCCAAGGGTATTCTTGTTCCCCTTTTAAAGAAGGAGTGCCCACAGGGGTCTTAACTCTGTTGGTCTTCTTGGGGAATTCTCATCCACTTTGGGGTCCACAATCATTTCTCCAGTTCTTCCATAATAGTTCTCAAGCGTCATTCACTATTTGGTGGGTGTCTGTATCTCTCTGAGTCAGTAGAGATGCTCAGAAGAAAACATCCTCCCGTCTGCAAATATTACAGAGTATCAATATTGTTAGGGATCTGTACTTCCACCATCAGATGGGGCTCAAGGTGGTCAGGTTATTTGTTGGTCAGTCCCTCTGACTCTGCCCCATTCCCTGTGCCTACGTTTTTTGTACACAGGATAAATATTGGCTTGAACATTTTGAGAATTGTTTGGTGTCTCTATAAATTTTCTGGGGTTACTGTCTGGCTACAGGAGGTGGCCTCTAAAGATTCCATATCCCCAGTTCTGAGAGTAGTAGCTATGGTAACCTCTATTGATTCTTCAGATACTATTTTCTCCCAAGTCTCTGTCTCTTTATGGAGATACCCCACCCCCACTTCCCCTACACATTCCTTTGCATACTTTCATTCATTTTCATGACCATGTAGCAATATCTCATGACCATGTAGCATCTCATGACCACCCCTGCAGTTCCCCATTCTACTCATTATCACCTCTCCCTACTATATCTCTCCATCCATATGCCTCATAAGACTATTTCACCCCTTATAAGTGAGATTCAAGCAATCTTGTTTGGATCTTCTTTCTTTTTAACTTCTTTGAGTCTGTGGAGGGTAGCATGGATAACCTCACTTTTAGGTCTAGTATCTCCTTATAATATAGTATATAACCCGCATGTCCATTTGAGACTCGGTTACATCACTCATGGTGATATTCTCAAGTTCCATCCATTTGCACTTATAATTCATAATGTCTTTTTTTAAGAACTGCCAGGGTGGGAGAATACTCAGAGCATCCCCCACTCACTCAGAGGAAGAGGGATTTCGAGGAAAGATTGTAAGAGGCATTGACAAGGATGTGAGAATTGAGCCCGATGCAAATACGTTAAAAAACAAATTAAAATGTATTAGAAGTTTTTTTATTATATAACATAATTGATTTCTTTGTGTACCTTTGATATATAATGTATTTTATCTTAGTAATCCTATTATTCCTTTTTATGACCTACATATGCTTCTGTCCCCTTTTTTCCTTTTTCTCCTTCCTGCTTCCCTTACTCCATCCCTTCTTTTGTCTTCCTTTCTCCTAACTTCTTCCCCCTCCTTTTCTCTTTATTATTTTCTTCATCCATCATTCTCTCATTAGTTCTTTTACTTTATTATTTTAAGTATACATGTAATAATTTGAAACTGATTTTCTGGAGAAATTTCTTGTTCAGCGATCAGAGGTAAGAGCATAGGTTATAACTAGTCCAAGTGCTGAGCATCAGGACTATTGAAAGCTCATATGAACAGGAGAATACTATATCACTCCTCCAAGAATATCATGAAGGAGGTAATATTTGGTAAATAATACGTCCCAAAAAGTAAGTGTGATAGGTTTGAACATCTTTCAAACATAACATCTCCATTATACCATTGGTCTCACAAAACATGTCATTACTGGCACAAAACCTGTGCAGGTTTGGACCTGTTATCCTCCAGTCATGGGAAGCAGAGGAGGGATTATGAACACCATAGTAGAACCTAGATATAGTTATGGGAGCTAGGGGAAGTGGTTCAATAAGCCTCTAGGCAATTAATGTCAAATAGAGAAACATTATTAACATTCATTCAAGACCTTACTAGGCTGCCTGCTCTTGCTCTTATATAGCCTGTATTAACATTGAATTTATGATCCTTCTGCTTTATCCTCTTGAGTTCTAAAATTACTAATGTGTTCGATCATATCTAAATATATTTTAGTTTTACCAATTAAAAGTGCCTTCAAATATCAAAAATACTGTATGAATCATAATGATATGTAATATGTGAAGAATTCTTCAACACACACACAAACACACAACACACACACACAAGCATACATGAATGCATAGCATCAACAACAAAAATATTCTCTCTGATCTTCTTACTATTGTAGTATAAGATTAGCAAAGGTAATTATAAAGTAACATGCAACTTATTAAATGATATATGAAACAGAAGTAGCTGTGAATTATATATGAAATTAATCTTTAAACAAAGGATAATTTATCTCAGAATACAAATAGTAGTCCTACATGTATCATTCTAGTGATTTGTAAAATTGCAAACACTCTGAAAGTAATTTTCACCTTGCTTATTTCTATATTTATTGTTTCATACATTAATTTATGTAGTGGGTTTGGCATATTGCTGCTCATATTATGTTAATTTGGGTCCCCAAAATTGTTTGCATGAGAACCCCACGTCTTAACTTAACAGAAGGTCTCTGCTCCCAGTTGGTTCTGATTGGTAAATAAATTGCAGGGAACCAATGACTGGGAAAGGCATACAGAAGTCTGATTTATAGAATGCAGGAGTCACAGTGAAAGAGAGGAATGAGGAGATAGAGGGAGTTTTCCCATGCAAGGAGGAAGACAGACTCCATGCCTGAAAAGATACAGGACTAGAGAGCATAGCTGCCATGTTAGAGCCAGAAAAAAGACACCCCAAGAGGGCTGCCAGACTGGGTCCAAAGTATCAATGGTGAAATATAGATTTGAGTACTTAATAATTTGAGAATATCTGAAGGAGGTGAATTAGCCCCATAAAGATTAGGAAGTGACTGAGCCATTGAGCTGTGAGCTGTTCTAGTCATATCAATATATAAAGGCTCTCTCTCTCTCTCTCTCTCTCTCTCTCTCTCTCTCTCTCTCTCTCTCTCTTTAAAAGCATCTTGGATTTTATATTTAAAAATTAGATTTGACAAGGTTGCATTATTGTAATGTTTTGATATTTTTCTTTATTTTTCCCAGTTTCCCCGCCACAAGCCACCTATGACATCCCCTCTCCTCCCTGCTTCTGTGAGCATGCTTGAACATCCACCAGACCAATCCTGCCTCACCACCCTAGCATTCCCCTAGGCTAGGGCATTGTTCCTTCACTAAACTAAGGGCCTCCCCTCCCACGGATGCTACCTAAGGCCATCCTCTGATACATTTGCGGCTTGGAGCTCTGGGTCC
Organism: Rattus norvegicus; assembly: GCF_021556685.1. Lineage (NCBI taxonomy): Eukaryota > Metazoa > Chordata > Mammalia > Rodentia > Muridae > Rattus > Rattus norvegicus. The sequence goes on from NC_141534.1 coordinate 124,428,710, forward strand.
TTCACTGTGTACTGTTTGCTTAGGTGTTTAGTCCCTGGGAGCTCTAGGAGGTCTGGCTAGCTGCTATCGTGGTTTTTCCTATCGTGTTTCAAACCACTTCAGATCCTTCAGTCCTTCCCCTAAATCCTCATTGGGTCCCAGTGCTCAGTCTAACTGTTGGTTGAAAGCGTCCACATCTGTATTGGTCAAACTCTGGCAGAGGCTCTCCAGAGACAGCTATATCAGGCTCTTGTCAGCAAGCACTTATTGGCATCAGTGATAGTGTGGGCTTGGTGGCAGCATATGGGAAGGATCCCTAGGTAAATGGTGTTTGTTTAAAATTTAATGGGTTTACAGTTTACAAATAATCACAAAATGTTTTTTAATTTGATGTAAAAGTTTTATCTGAGTACTTCATAAATTATTGGGAGTATATTTATGGCTGGAAAACAAGTAAAAGAATAGTGCATGGAAAATTGATAAGTACTATGGAGTCTTTGGCTATTGAAAATGGCTTCGGGATAAGAAACATACTCAGAAGGCCTTGTAGGGCATCAATGGGAAAAGAGGAACTCAGTCCTAGATGCCCCAGTGTAGGGGAAAGTCTGGGCTGGGAGTTGGGAGGGAGTGGGTGGGTGAGTGAGGGAGCACCCTCATAGAAGCAGGGATGGATGAAGAGGATGACATTTAAAATATTATAAAAATGATATCCAATAAAAGAAAAAAATGAAACACATACTCAGTTGTAGAAGCTGGTGGGTGATAATTAAACACTAATTTAAAAGAATGAATATCATAGTTAGAATATATGTTTATTTGTATGTTGCCTTTTAACTGAAAAATTATTTTGTTAAATATGAAAAAGTACAAATATCATGAAACATTATAATGCTGAGCTGAATTTTATTTAAAGAGAACCTCATAGGAAGAAAAGCAGTGTCAACTCACCAGACTCCCCAGAGTTCCCAGAGACTACGCCAAAAAACAAGGAGCCCTCATGGGCTCATTTGTGGTCTCAGGTACATGAGTCTCAGAGATCGGCCTTGTATGTAGTCCTTGGGAAAGAATGTGCTAAATCCCGTTGAACTTTGATGCCAAAAGGAAGAGGATGCTTTCATCATAAATGCCGATATGCTATACACACAAGGAACAACAGAACCCAGGAGGTAAGATATTTCTCATGATGGCCTGAGTTCATTTTAGAGAAAAAGTAATATATGCTTATTTCTTTGTACCTTAATAATATGTAACTATATTTTGATTTTACAGGATAACATTGAAATTATTGACTTTAGGCTCAAACGACACTTTAAAGTTTTAAACAGGGTTCATTCTTTGAAAAAATAATGGGGTCTTTTAAATTTGTATAGTATATATTTTTATTATAATTTGGTTGTGAGACTGTGGTTACAAGGCGTGGAATGCAGTGGTTTCAATGAGATGTCAATGATTAGCTTCTAATTTTTAACCATTTGACTTGTGGTTGATGATTGTTTGTGGAAGGTTTTGAGAGAAGTCTCTCTGCTTCCTCTCTGTGGTTTGAGATATAAGCTGCTAATTCAGCAACCTGCTGCTTACCACTAGATATACAGAAGGAGAAGAAATACTATTCTGCCACTACAATTTCAATTTTATTAATATATTTTTGTTGTTGTTGCAAACAAATACTAAAATGTAATTCTGGCTGTAAGTAAACTCATAGTAGACTCTCTGACTATGCCTCTCAGTTGATAGATATGTGGGCACTTGCCAATGTGACTGATCTTTTTCACAAAAAAAGAAAATTTTTAAAAGTAATTAATAAGCAACGTCATTTTCACATCTACAAATCAAGTTAAAAGTACTCAAGATATATTGACTTACATATTAATCATATCATTCAAGAAATAGAAACAAAATGTTATCTTCATAATTGAGCTCAACCTACTCTACGTAATGAGACACTGTCTCACAAGTTCCAAAAATTAAAAGGGATATGAATAAAAACAGAAATTAAATAAAGGAGAAAACCAAGAGGAGACAGAGGAGAAAAAAGGGGAGGAGGAGAAAAGGAGGACTCCATTAATCGGAGACAATTGAAAGCTCATAAAATGTGAGTTTCTTCTTCACTGCTTCACAAAATGGGGAACAAAATTATTCATAGGAGGGGATATGGAGGCAGAGTTTGGAGCAGCACCTGAGGGATCCCTGTTGGAGGAAATAAAGGACTGAAAGATCATAAGGGACTTGCAACCCCATAAGAACTACCATGGCAAAAAACCAGAGCTCCCAGGGACTAAAACTACTGAGAGACATGGACTGACACATGGCTCCAACTTCATAAGTAGCAGAAGAAGGCTTTGTTGGGCACCAATGGAAGGAGAAGCCCTTGGTACTGCCAAGGGTGGACTCTCACTGTAGGGGAATGTTAGGGGGAAGGCAGGAGTGGGTGGATGGGGAGGAGAACACCCTTAGAGAAGAGGGAAGGGGGATGAGATAGCGGGCTTATGTCCAGGAAACCAGGAAACAGAATAACATTTGAAATATAAATAGAAAAATCCATCAGGTTTATATTACAGGGTATCTTTTTTGTCTCCATATAATTTTACAACATTATTTTTTAATTTCTGTGAAGGATATTATTGGTCATCATCAAATATATGCATAGGTAATACATATGTAACATTTTGTATAAAATGTTGTTATATAATATATAATATATAACAGTATTATGTATAATGTTTTTTTTTCTTTTCTTTTCTTTTTTTCGGAGCTGGGGACCGAACCCAGGGCCTTGCACGTGTTAGGAAAGCACTCTACCACTGAGCTAAATCCCCAACACTATATATAATGTTTTATAAATGACATTGTTTACATAGTTTTTTCCTCAAAATATTTGTTATTTCTGGACATGGCTTTTCATTAATTTTTTCACACTGTTACATTGCTGAAAGTAATTTTAATCATTATCAGGTTTCTGCTGCCACATTTAGAAACTTTTATGCATAAAATAATATCTTAGTCAAAGGAATCTCCTAATACTTTGCTGAATAAGACAGGAAGAATGAACCTTCTTGTCCCGTTCCTGATTTTAATAAAAAAAATTGAATTTCTCACTATTTAACAGGATGCTCCCTATGTTTTTGTTGTCTGTTGTTTTATTTTTCTGAAAGATGTTCTGTTTATCCTTAGCAGTGACCACATTTCTAAGGAAACAGGACACGTGCTACCCCTTTAGCCATCTATGTCAGTAAGAATGTGTGCAGATTGAGTTGGGATATTGAGAAGCCCTCCTCTTCCTTTCTTGAATTTTTGCTCAATCTTGTGAGGGGCACACATGTAATTCTAGCTGTAGGAGGCCATGTTTACAACAGCCAGGCCATTTATAGAGACATTCCACGGCATTAGATCCTGTCCTCTAGTTTTTACCAAGAATAGGGACATTTAGAATCCCCAACTGTGTCTGAGTACTGACTGTTGCTTATTCACTGTCCTTTGTGTGGATATGTATCATTGTGCCGACAAAAAAAATTAGTAATAGAATTGTTATCTAGAGAAATAATCAGCAACACATGCCAAAGGGCATAACAGAAATATTTAAAAGGGAATTTGGCAAAATTAATATTTAGTAAAGCAATGTTAGTGTGTTTTCTGGTAGGATCTTTAAAATCCCTAGCCAAGTTTATTGATCATGTTTGTAGTATCATTCCTGAATTCTCTCCTGTAGTACTGGCCTCCTTCTAATTAATAATTTGGTTTGTTAAGCACAAAATTCCCTTTACACAGTTGAAATGTTAATGCATTTTACTAGGCCAGTCATTATTGTAGCATATAAGGATTATTAAAGGATAAGAAAACCATTATTTTTTCTTAATGGAGCCTCGATAGTGTTTTCTAGCATTATGAAAGATAACCACCATGGAAACTTTGCTGGATAGCACAAGTTTGAATTCTCTATGTCCAGCAAAGAAATTTTATTATGTGTATACATCATGATCTTATCTTGAAATCTGCTGGAACAAACTGATTTTTTTTCCACTTTCTCTTTTGTTCAATTTTATTGGTTTTTATTTTGAAAGACACAGCATTAGGATTCAAAAAATTTTTGTCAAAATACCATTGAGTTCATTTGATTTGGATGTCTACTGCTTTGAATAAAACCTTCCATGAATGTGATTTCTATAATCAGTTAGACTCCACCATATTAAATTAATTTCTCCGTTGGGAACATTTGTGTTTTCGAAATAGCTTCATGGTTAGAGATGGTAGATTGTGTTTAGTTCTTTCTCTCAGTAATGGGAGCCAATTCACTTTACTCTATGGAAACCATATGCATGCTCTCATGATCTATATGAGATCACATGTGAATTAGGTCTGTTATATCTAAAAATATTGGTTCCTTGGTTACATTCTTTCTATTCCCACTTGCTGTATGTTTTCACCCAACACAAAGAATCATGAGAGATGAAGGGAACATTTTTATAGAGAATTTGCATTTATGACTGAGTTACCAAGTCTCTCTTATTCTCTATACATTCTTCAAGTATATGTCTGGCTTTGTTGCCATTAATAAGAGATAGTAGCTTCTGTGATCATGGCTGACCAATATATTAATTAAAGGGAATAACAGAATATTATTAGGAATTTTTAAATTGCTACATTGTTTTCACAGAGAAAAAATGGTGTTTGGTATGTCCCTTGGTCACTGTCTACTTATTTCCCTTTTCTTAGGCATATGAGCTATGTCAAGAATGTGTCTCATGGACTAGGCATTGAATCCAGTCAAATAATTGTTACTTACTCTCACTGCATTTGTACCACTATTGCACCCATGTACAGTATAGGCAGTCCACCATTGTAAACTGAAGGATTTCAGCTAAGTTCATCTTTCCTTTTCTCCTCAGGATGTATAAATAAATTTTCCAATCCATGAACATTGTCGAGAAGGAGTGAATACTCCAGTAAGTCACCTACTTAACTTCTTCATGTTCAATGAGATAGGTAAGTGTTCTCTCATCAGCATGGATTTATGATCAGTTTTTGTAAAGCAAAAATAATGTGGGCAGGAATGTAAGTTGTTTGGGAGTTGCTGTGAGATCTCAGTCATGAAATCTCAAATAGATGTAACGCATACATGTCACTGGAATGGCTTTGGTAGTGAGAGATGGCAGTTAGGTTGTACTCTTCTTATTATTTTGTGATGTGTTTTAAGAATATTCCATTAAAATATTATAGATTAAGGAGTCTCTACTCTAGTATTTTCCATAAAATTCTTCAGATAGTCCACAGATTCTTGTGTTCCTTTAACTTTACTGTACTTCTGCATTTAATAGTCCCATTCAACTGTCACATTACAACAAATGCCTCCAGATTTAATTATGTTTTCACTTATTCAGGAAAACCTTCTATCATGTCTAGTTCCTCACTCTGTATCTTATCTCTGAGGATTTAAGGATTTTCACATTCATTTGTAAGGATTGAAACCTAACAAGCAGTTTTAAGTGATCACATATAAATTTTTCTTTTGGGTTCTGAGTACCTCACTCAGGATGATTTTTCTCACTCAGGATGACTTTTTTCTAGTTCTATCCACTAAAGTAAGAGTTCATTGATTTTTATTTCATGAAGTAAGTTACATTTCATTGTGTAAATGTACCATATTTTCATTATTCATTCAATTGTTTATGGACACAGTTCTGAGGATATCTAGGTTAAAAAAGAAGGAAGACCAAGATGTGGATGCTTCAATCCTACATAGAAGAGAGAACAAAATTGACACAGGAGATAGAGGAAGGGAGGGATCTGGAAGGAAGAAAGAAGTGTGAAGGAAAAAGATGGGACAAGATCAGTTATTGGATGGGATATGAGAGAAATACAGACGGTCAGTAAACCGAATAGAAATAATTAGCAGTGGGGACTGCAGAACTGGGGATAGCTACTAAAAATTCCCAGAAACTAGGGAAACAAGAGGCTCCCAGGACCAAACATGGATGACTTTATCAGAAATACACCACAAAGGAGAGGTAGAACATGTAGAGACCACCTCGAGTAGATAGTCACAACCCCTAGTTGAGGGATGGTGCCACCCACCCACCTCAAAAATTTTAATCCAGAAATGTTCCTGCCAAAAGGAAAGAGAGGGAAAAAATGGAACAGAACCTGAAGGAAAGACAGCCGTATCTAAGGATTTGTTTCATCCGCAGATACCAAACCACAACAATACTGTAGATTTCAAGAAGCAATTGTTGAGAGAAGCCCGATATATCTGTTCTCTGAGCAGTTCTTTCAGCACCTAACCAAAATAGATGTAAATAGAGCCAATCATCATACTGATCCTTGGAGACCCCAATGGAATAGCTAGGGGAAGGACTGAAGGAGCAGAAGTCGATTGCAACCCCATAGAAAGAACAATGTGAATTAAAGAGATCCGCCAAGGCTACCAGAGACTAAACTACCAACCAGAGAGAATACCTGTAGTTCCACAGGGCTCTAGATGCATGTGTAGCAGAGAATGGCCTTATCTGACATGAACAGGAGGAAAGGACCTTGGTACTGTGGAATCTTGATGTCCCACCATAGGATAGTGATAGGTTGGTGAGGTAGGAGTGGATGAATGGGTGGAGAGGCACGCTCAAACAGGCAAAGTGGATGGGGAGAGGAGGAAGGGAATTGGGCGTTGTGGAGGGATAAGAGATATATGGCATATCATTTGAAGTGTAAATGAATAAAATGCCTAATTAAAAATAGTGATAAGTTTCTTTAAAAAATTCTTTCAATTTGAGAATAACCATGTTATTTTCCTCAGAATCCAAGTAGGTAGCAGTGCTCTTGACAGCCCTAGATTCAGATTCTTCCCACAGTTATGTCCCTTAGTACTCTCAGATCACTACCAAGAAATATACTTGTTTTCAGTAAGGACAGAAAACTGAGTCTGTACTATGTGGAAATGTATTGTATGATATAAGAACTTTCAGCCCAAATGGTGTATCCTGTTTGCCTCTGAATGAATGTATGTATGCCTCAGAATTACCCATGAGGATAGTTTATTCTCCCTAGTATTTTTTCCATTGGCATACTGGACAAATAAGTCCCTTATAAAAGCAACCATTGAAGCCTCTTCATAGGATGATTACACTAAAAAGACTTCAAATTCTAACACAGTATTAAACTATTAAAAAAGTTCTGTCCATATTATGAGAATAGGACCCCCATTGAAGGAATCAGGGAAAGGGCTGAAAGAGCTTGAAGGGGTTGAGTCCCCATAAGAACAACAATGTCAACCAACCAGAGCTTCCAGGGACTAAGCCATTACGCAAAAAAATATATATATGGACTGACCCTGGGCTCCAACTGCATAGGTAGCCTAGTAAGGCACCAGTGGAAGGGGAAACCCTTGGTCAGCCAAAGCGGGACTCCAGTGAATGGGTTTCTAGTGGGAGGGGAGTAATGGGGGGATGTTTGGGAGGGGAACACCAAAGTAGACAGGGAGTGGGAGGTGTTAGGGTGATGTTGGACTGGAAACCGGGAAAGGGAATAAAATTTGAAATGTTAATAAGAATTACCCAATTTAATAAAGATGGAAAAAAAGATTAAAAAAATTATCTGTCCAACTTGCCTCTCCACTTTAACGATATTTTGTTCTGCAATTATCTATTAAACTTCGATAGGTAATTTTTTCTACAGTAAAAGTAATTCTGTTCCTAAGGTATTTACTTCCTCCCTTACAAACGTATATATCTTAAACCACATTTCTGAATTTTTGCTGCCTAGTACTAATGATTTTCACTTCCTGTATGTTAATTTCAGGCTTCGTAATTTTTTTTGTTTAATTTTACTAATGCTTTAGTCACTTTCTGTCCTTGGATTTCATACTTACAACACAATCATTATTTTTTGACATAAAAGCATCAATTTCTCCCCAAAGAAATGGAACTAGATGCCATATATATGTAAAGACATAGGTAAAACATAGGTTTCCCATTGCCTGGCAAATCACCACGTCCCAGTGTGGAACTTCTTTCATTGACTTCATATATGAACTGAACTAAGAAATTCTTGTTTTAGAACTCCTTTAAAATATGTTGCTTGCAAAATCAGAGAGGGTATTTAAGGAAATAAATATTTTCCACTAATAATAGAAAATAGGTTTGAGATCAGAAGTCTTCCAACGTCTGCCCATGCCTGAAGTTCTAACAAATTATCCTTTGCATTCAACAAATTTTCACCAAGAATTCTTGAACTTATTTTTGTCAAGACTTAGAGCACAAGCAAATTCAAAAATTCAAAGGGTCTCAATAGCAAACTATAAGTAATACTTTTTAAATTTTTAGAAAACCCATGAGGATGAAGTAAGTATTACAAATATACTCATGAGTTTTTCTGAATCTCACAAGCTCATAGATATTCTTTGAAATTTAATTTTTATTTAGCTACAGGACTGTTTTTTAAGTAGTCCTCTTACTTTTTCACCCTTAGTTCTCTCACAGTTTCATTTTCCTCAGAGAAATGATTCTCCATACTATAAACCTGCTTCCAAAATCACCCATATAACATAAGTGGATGATAAAGCATTGTTTATAAAATTCAAATTTGGAGCACTTAGTTCCTAAGACTGCTCTGTAGTAAGAAAGTAACTCATAGATTAAACTGGAATTTATATAAAACCTAAGGTCATAATCTTCACATTTTAGACTTTTTAAAAAGAAACTGCAGAACGACAAATTTATCAATTCCAATATTCCTTTTTTTCTATATTATTTTATGCATTTCAACATTTTGACCTCCCTTTTTTCAAAGAACATCCACAAATGGTGAAGGGAAAAATCATAAAATTTACATAGTATATTGGTGTAGGCAATTTGGAATCATGATGCATTACTAACATTGCATCTTTACTGTTATCCTGTCCCCATTTCAACTCACAAAAGCAATAATGTCTATCATGATGGTACCTTCTTCTGAATGCATTGTTTTAATTATTTAATGATCATGAATACATGGAAAGCACCATCCCCATGGGTTTATGGAATCTATCAACTATTTTGCATATATCATTATTATTGTGCCACATATTTTTAACTCAGAAAATTCTGTATGTGCTAACTCTGAAAATTGCATATATTAACTTATACAATATAAACAAGAATCACTGTCTTCCTATTTAAGAAATAAATTATGCCTACTCATTTATACTTGTGTATGTGTGTTTTTCTAGTCTCTGAATATTTTTCATGGGAACACTAATTTATTGGTATGGTTATGAGTTATGGGTTGATTTAAATCAGTAAGACTTAGCACGGTAATAGTAGTCGATGTGCAAGTAGTATGAATGCACTGTTTAGGTGCAGGATCCTACTACGGAAAACTGTGCCAATTTTAGAATTCATTGTGGGACTCAAATCCAACTAAAAATGTTGGTTATTCTCATGATAGGCAATTCATCACTGTATTGGAAGTATTCATTGGCAGGGAGTATTTCCAAGCTTGACAAAGTAGTGATTTCATTTCACCTTCAGTAGCCTGCTTCATATATTCTGGTACTGTGAAAACTATTCTCTAAGATACACAGTAGAATCAAGCTTATTGGGCAATGCTAGATAAATTTATCTCTGTTCTTTGACTTACCGTGTGCTGACTTCAGCAATTGGGTCTTACTTTAAAATCCTGTATAATAACCAAGAAGGTTTTTAATGGGATGGACTGTATGGGAAATCTCTGAAAAGTGAATTAAAAGTAGACAACCCAATCTGGCACTGGACAACGTACTTGTCTGGCTATAGTGTCCTGTCGAGAAACCATTGACTTATTACTAGTTAACCTTATTTGTAAAATGTTTCTTACAGAAGTTTGCTTCAAAATGCCTTTTTCAAAACGACTTTAGGGATATTTACCCTTCCTCACATTCATTCCTCAAACCTCAGCTTCTACTACCATCACCATTTAGTCAGTGGTATGTTTATGCTTGGCCCAGGGAATGGCACTGATAGGAGATGTAGCTTTGTTGGAGTAAGTGTGTCACTGTGTGTGTGGAGTTCAATACCCACATCTTAGCTTCTGGAATCCAATCTTCTGCTTGATGCCATTATAATATAGGTGTAACTCTCAACCCTTGAATGCCCATGTCTGCCTTGACACTGCCATGCTTCTACCTTAAAGATAATAGACTGAACCACTGAACCTATAAGCCAGCCCCAATTCAATGTGATCTTTATTAGTGCTGTCTTGTTCTTGGTTTCAGTTCACAGAAGTAAAAACCTTAGTAAGACACTTAGTCTGTCACTACTTTCCCTTCATATTTACACCATTGTTTTGTAAAAACTCCCCTCCAATGAAATACAGACCTATGATATTGTGAGTTTCCTGACTTAAATATTTATTACCACTAGAACATATGTATGTGAAAATCATTTTTAACTTTTTAAAATTTAAATTTATATTTTATTTCTTCCCTTTACTTTCTGCTTGCTGTCCCCTCCCATGTCACCACCGCTCCCACAACCTTTCCCCTATTCTCCCCCTGCTCTTCTAGGCAGGTGAGGCCTGTCTAGGCATCCTAAGACCCTGGCAATTCAGATAAAGGTGATTGCTGTTTAAGCCTTGCAATTTGAGTTTTCTCTCTAAAATACATATACATGCACATGTAGTGAGCTGACTCTCCAAATTTTCCTGTTACCTTTATATGTGGTCATGTCACACACACACACACACACACACACACACACACACACACACACACACACAGACACACACACACGCACACACACACAGAGAGACAGAGACAGAGAGACAGAGAAAGAGAGAATAAATCTCTGAGTATCTTACACTGAAGTCAGTGTGTAGTAGTCAGCAGTAGTCAAACATTTAAGAAAGCTGACTTTAGTTCTATATGTCTATAATACTCATAACTCTACAAGCCTTTCTTCCACAATGAATCCTGAACCCTGGGAGAGAAACATGATATAGACATTTTACTTAGTGACTGGAATTGAGCATTCTCTTACTCCCTGCATCTTGAACAGCTATTGATCTTTATGTTAGGCATGATGTTCTAGCAGAAGAACATCTTCTCTCAAGAGGGTTGAAAAATACAGTAAGCTATGGGTCTAAGGAGAAGTCATTAGGACTTAGATTAATACTATGTTCTTTTATCAGAGTAATAACATTTGCTTTCCCTTCAGGCCTATGTTATGTTTGGCTACAGGATTTTGATTCAAATAGCAAGAAAATTAATACATTTCAATTTGAGGAACAAGCCTTAAATCCAACGAGAATGTAGGCTGGTTATTTTCATGTCACTCATACCACTATTGCATCAGTAGCTAATTTTTCCCGGCCTGTTAATGTAACAAGTTGGTGGATTCACAGCTATATATACTGCAGTATAAATTGTTTCTGAAAAAGATACAAAACTAGATGGGCAGGGAAGGATTTCATCTGGAAGAAATGGAAGGAAATGTGAATATGATCAAGCCACACTAAGAAATTCACACACACACACTCACACACACACACACACACACACACACACACAAATATAATGCAGAAATACATGCATGAAGTTTTGCTGATGGCATATTTTTATTATTTCCATAATAATAAAATATAGATAAGTAGGTAGATATGTAGGTAAGTAGGTAGTTAGAATGATCATAGATAGATAGATAGATAGATAGATAGATAGATAGATAGATAGATAGATAGACAGACAGACAGACATATCTTGGTGAATTGGAATCTATCAACAATATTCAGTTAATTAGTGAAGATCAATATCTCAAAGTGCCACTCCACATTTGTTCATTATTCTTTACCATTTTCCCTGTCCCACAAACAGTAACAGTTGGGTGCATGTGACTTTATAATGTTCTGTCCTTACTGAAAACAAGTGTATTTCTTGGTAGTGATCTGAGAGTACTAAGGGACATAACTGTGGGAAGAATCTGAATCTAGGGCTGTCAAGACCACTGCTACCTACTTGGATTCTGAGGAAAATAGCATGGTTATTCTCAAATTGAAAGAATTTTTTAAAGAAACTTATCACTATTTTTAATTAGGCATTTTATTCATTTACACTTCAAATGATATGCCATTTATCTCTTATCCCTGCACAACGCCCAATCCCCTTCCTCCTCTCCCCATCCACTTTGCCTGTTTGAGCGTGCCTCTCCACCCATTCATTCACTCCTACCTCACCAACCTATCACTATCCTATGGTGGGACATCAAGATTCCACAGTACCAAGGTCCTTTCCTCCTGTTCATGTCAGATAAGGCCATTCTCTGCTACACATGCATCTAGAGCCCTGTGGAACTACAGGTATTCTCTCTGGTTGGTAGTTTAGTCTCTGGTAGCCTTGGCGGATCTCTTTAATTCACATTGTTCTTTCTATGGGGTTGCAATCGACTTCTGCTCCTTCAGTCCTTCCCCTAGCTATTCCATTGGGGTCTCCAAGGATCAGTATGATGATTGGCTCTATTTACATCTATTTTGGTTAGGTGCTGATAGAACTGCTCAGAGAACAGATATATCGGGCTTCTCTCAACAATTGCTTCTTGAAATCTACAGTATTATTGTGGTTTGGTATCTGCGGATGAAACAAATCCTTAGATACGGCTATCTTTCCTTCAGGTTCTGTTCCTTTTTTTTCCCTCTCTTTCCTTTTGTCAGGAACATTTCTGGATTAAAATTTTTGAGATGGGAACTGAGAAGAGGACCCCCGTTGAAGGAATCAGAGAAAGAAATGGAAGAGCTTGAAGGGGCTCAAGACCCCATATGTACAACAATGTCAAGCAACCAGAGCTTCCAGGGACTAAGCTACTACCTAAAGACTATACATGGACTGACCCTGGACTCTGACCTCATAGGTAGCAATGAATATCCTAGTAAGAGCACCAGTGGAAGGGGAAGCCCTGGGTCCTGCTAAGACTGAACCCCCAGTGAACTAAACTGTGGGGGGAGGGAGGCAATGGGGAGAGGGTTGGGAGGGGAATACCCATAAGGAAGGGGAGGGGGGAGGGGGATGTTTGCCCGGAATCCGGGAAAGGGAATAACACTCGAGATGTATATAAGAAATACTCAAGTTAATAAAAAAAAAATTTGAGATGGGTGGGTGGCACCATCCCTCAACTAGGGGTTGTGACTATCTACTGGAGGTGGTCTCTACATGTTCTATCTCTCCTTTGTGGGGTATTTCTGATAAAGTCATCCGTGTTTGGTCCTGGGAGCCTCGTTTCCCTGGTTTCCCGGAATTTTTAGTAGTTTTGCAGTCCCCACTGCTAATTATTTCTATTTGGGTTCATGACGGTCTGTATTTCTCTCATATCCCTTTTAAAAACTGATTTTGTCCCATCTTTTTCCCTCAAACTTCTTTCTTCCTTCTAGGTCCCTCCCTTCCTCTATCTCCTGTGACAATTTTGTTCTCTCTTCTATGTAGGATTGAAGCATCCACATCTTGGTCTTCCTTCTTTTTTAACCCAGATATCCTCAGAACTGTGTCCATAAACAATTGAATGAATAATGAAAATATGGCACATTTACACAATGAAATGTAACTTACTTCATAAAATAAAAATCAACGAACTCTTACTTAAGTGGATAGAACTAGAAAAAAGTCATCCTGAGTGAGAAAAATCATCCTGAGTGAGGTACTCAGAACCCAAAAGAAAAATTTAGACGTGATCACTTAAAACTGCTTGTTAGGTTACAATCCTTACAAATGTATGTGAAAATCCTTAAATCCTCAGAGATAAGATACAGAGTGAGGAACTAGAAATGATAGAAGGTTTTCCTGAATAAGTGAAAACATAATTAAATCTGGAGGCATTTGTTGTAATGTGACAGTTGAATGGGAATATTAAATGCAGAAGTAGAGGAAAGTTGAAGGGACACAAGACTCTGTGGACTATCTGAAGAATGTTATGGAAAATACTAGAGTATAGACTCCTTAATCTATAATATGTTAATGGAATATTCTTAAAAGACTTCACAAAATAATAAGAAGAGTACCACCTAACTGCCATCTCTCACTACCAAAGCCATTCCAGTGCCATGTATGCGTTACATCTATTTGAGATTTCATGACTGAGATCTCACAGCAACTCCCAAACAACTTACATTCCTACCCATATTTTTGTTGCTTTACAAAAACTGATCATAAATCCATGCTGATGAGAGAACACTTACCTATCTCATTGAACATGAAGAAGTTAAGTAGGTGACTTACTGGAGTATTCACTCCTTCTCGACAATGTTCATGGATTGGAAAATTTATTTATACTTCCTGAGGAGAAAAGGAAAGATGAACTTAGCTGAAATCCTTCAGTTTACAATGGTGGACTCCCTATACTGTACATGGGTGCAATAGTGGTACAAATGCAGTGAGAGTAAGTAACAATTATTTGACTGGATACAATACCTAGTCCATGAGACACATTCTTGAAATAGCTCATATGCCTAAGAAAAGGGAAATAAGTAGACAGTGACCAAGGGACATACCAAACACCATTTTTTCTCTGTGAAAACAATGTAGCAATTTAAAAATTCCTAATAATATTCTGTTATTCCCTTTAATTAATATATTGGTCAGCCATGATCACAGAAGCTACTATCTCTTATTAAAGGCAAAAAAGCCAGACATATACCTGAAGAATGTGTAGAGAATAAGAGAGACTTGGTAACTCAGTCATAAATGCAAATTCTCTATAAAAATGTTCCCTTCATCTCTCATGCTTCTTTGTGTTGGGTGAAAACTTACAGAAAGTGTGTATAGAAAGAATGTAACCAAGGAACCAATATTTTTAGATATAACAGACCTAACTCACATGTGATCTCATATAGATCATGAGAGCATGCATATGGTTTCCATAGAGTAAAGTGAATTGGCTCCCATTACTGAGAGAAAGAACTAAACACAATCTACCATCTCTAACCATGAAGCTATTTCCAAAATACAAATGTTCCTAAAGGAGAAATTAATTTAATATGGTGGAGTCTAACTGATTATAGAAATCACATTCATGGAAGGTTTTATTCAAAGCAGTAGACATCCAAATCAAATGAACTCAATGGTATTTTGACAAAAATTTTTTGAATCCTAATGCTGTGTCTTTCAAAATAAAAACCAATAAAATTGAACAAAAGAGAAAGTGGAAAAAAAAATCAGTTTGTTCCAGCAGATTTCAAGATAAGATCATGATCATGATGTATACACATAATAAAATTTCTTTGCTGGACATAGAGAATTCAAACTTGTGCTATCCAGCAAAGTTTCCCTGGTGGTTATCTTTCATAATGCTAGAAAACACTATCGAGGCTCCATTAAGAAAAAATAATGGTTTTCTTATCCTTTAATAATCCTTATATGCTACAATAATGACTGGCCTAGTAAAATGCATTAACATTTCAACTGTGTAAAGGGAATTTTGTGCTTAATTAACCAAATTATTAATTAGAGGGAGGCCAGTACTACAGGAGATAATTCAGGAATGATACTACAAACATGATCAATATACTTGGCTAGGGATTTTAAAGATCCTACCAGAAAACACACTAACATTGCTTTACTAAATATTAATTTTGCCAAATTCCCTTTTAAATATTTCTGTTATGCCCTTTGGCATGTGTTGCTGATTATTTCTCTAGATAACAATTCTATTACTAATTTTTTTGTTGGCACAATGATACATATCCACATAAAGGACAGTGAATAAGCAACAGTCAGTACTCAGACACAGTTGGGGATTCTAAATGTCCCTATACTGGATAAAAACTAGAGGACAGGATCTAATGCCTTGGAATGTCTCTATAAATGGCCTGGCTGTTGTAAACATGGCCTCCTACAGTTAGAGTTACATGTGTGCCCTTCACAAGATTGAGCAAAAATTCAAGAAAGGAAGAGGTGGGCTTCTCAATATCCCAACTCAATCTGCACACATTCTTACTGACATAGATGGCTAAAGGGGTAGCAAGTGTCCTGTTTCCTTAGAAATGTGGTCACTGCTAAGGATAAACAGAACATATTTCAGAAAAATAAAACAACAGACAACAAAAACATAGGGAGCATCCTGTTAAATAGTAAGAAATTCAATTTTTTTTATTAAAATCAGGAACGGGACAAGAAGGTTCATTCTTCCTGTCTTATTCAGCAAAGTATTAGGAGATTCCTTTGACTAAGATATTATTTTATGCATAAAAGTTTCTAAATGTGGCAGCAGAAACCTGATAATGATTAAAATTACTTTCAGCAATGTAACATTCTGAAAAAAATTAATGAAAAGACATGTCCAGAAATAACAAATATTTTGAGGAACAAACTATGTAAACAATGTCATTTATAAAACATTATATATAGTGTTGGGGATTTAGCTCAGTGGTAGAGTGTTGCCTAGCACGTGCAAGGCCCTGGGTTCAGTCCCCAGGTCCGAAAAAAAGAAAAGAAAAGAAAAAAAATTATACATAATACTGTTATATATTATATATTATATAACAACATTTTATATAAAATGTTACATATGTATTACCTATGCATATATTTGATGATGACCAATAATATCCTTCACAGAAATTAAAAAATAATGTTGTAAAATTATATGGAGACAAAAAAGATACCCTGTAATATAAACCTGAATAGTAAACAAAGTTGAGGAGATATCAACATGCCAGATTTCAAATTGTATTGTGTAATAGCTGAAGTAACAAAAACTATAATGAATGGTGCTACTCTGTTATTTCTGTATTAATTAACACCTCTTTAGGAGCAACAGCCTAAGGAAACCCTCAGAATGATGTTGGCCTGGATCAAAATAGGCATGTATTTTATAAATTATTTTTTTAAATCTGAAACCCAAACAACATTTTGAAATACAAAACAAAATACAATAGGTAAAAGTATAGGGCGTGCCTGTGCGTAAATCTGTGTCTCAAAGTCTATTATCAGTCTGCATTGTTTCCTCTTACACATCGTAGAGCATTCAATTTAGTATATTTATGGCATACCTGAGTGTGTTAAAAATTGGGTCTCTGATTTTTGTGTCTGCTCGTTTTACTTTGTTGGAGTGCCTTGCCCACCCTCAATATGTTCTTTAAATATCCTACTATATTTCATTTTGTTAATGTTTGGTTGTTATCCCTTGGGTGTAATTTTCCTCGTAAGAGCTAGAAAGGGAAGAGATCTGGAAGGGACAGGAGGTGGGGAGAAACTGGGAAGAGTTTAAAAAAGGAAAAATATAACCGTGATATAAATAAAAAATTAAAATGGAAATGAAAAATTGGGACAAAAATCAATTTTCACTAAAATTACAACACCATTTTATAATGAAAAACAAAATACAATCCCAAAAAGCCCAGAAAGAATACAAAGAAACAGAAACAAAAGAAAGGCACACCCTTGTGGATTTATCTGATGGAGGAGAGCCAAGCCACCCCCCCAAAAAAACATAACCGCACAAAAAATCCAAAAACAAATCTGCATTATATTTTGCATATCTTATAAAGTTCATCCAATTCAATGGATCAAAACAAAGTATAGATTACATATCCAAAGAAAGTTACTTCCATTGCACGAGTTTATTATTGAATCTGGGCAAGATTTAAAAGTAAAAACATATTAACAAATAACATATACCGAAAGACTCTAAAGTATTGTCTTAACATTCAAACTAGATCACCTTATGTGATCACAGAAGAAAATGGTTTATTATTCTGTACTACTCTATGCAGTGTATGTGATGTGAGTATGTGAGTATGTGTGTGTTTTTGTGCATATATATGTACACACATATGTACATGTATATATATATATATATATATATATATATATATATATATATATATATATATATATACATGTGGAAACGTGCTGGAAGGTGCAGCACCTTTCCACATGCTTGCAGTTCACAAAACCAAATACACTCTGCCCACTACTCTTTTTTACAGCCATTTGGGAAACCTCTATCCTTTATTATAACTATCAGAACACCAAAACCCATTCTTACCTGATGACCCAACTATTCAGAAACTGGGAGGTACAAACTACATCATCTATTGTGTTCTTTCCCTTTGATGATAATCTGTATGTTAACTCTCAAAATGATTTTAATCCCTTCATATCATTTAGTCTATGGCTGATACTGAGATACCACTGTAACTTCCTTTATGGGTGTAATTTTTATGCTAAATCCTTACACAAACTTAAATGTCCGTTTTATTTTCCTGACTGCCATTACTCCCACACACCAATAATCCACAATTTGGTCAGCTCTTTGAAATGCTAATGTTCACCCTGGAAGAGAAGGGACCTGAAGTGACAGGTCAGATTGACAGCTCAAGGGGTGGGGCACAGCAGGAAACACAAGACAGGACAAAGGAAGCAAGGACCAGATCTGATAGCTTTCTGATCTGACTTTTCAGAGTCAAATGCTTGAGATCTTGAGAATAATTTTTATCCCAACAAATCTGAAATATTTAGTGTGAAAAAAATCTTATCTACCTATGAAAATATTTTGGGGTTTGAGAGAGCTGACCTTGTTTGCTGCATTGCCTTGCTGACCAGTCCTAGGGTGCTTGTGACAGGCATCTATGTCTGCCTCTTCTCTGAGCAGGACCTGCTGCATGACTTAGGTAATCACAGTGTAACCTGCCCCCAGTCTGTGCTAGTGAACCAGCATAACCCTCTAATCACGCATGCGTGCATGGTTACTAGGCTGCAGATATTCAAAATCTTTTCGAAAGCTAATGACACAAGGCAGGCAGATGTGATCTTTAAGCTGTACTATTGCTAGAATGAAAGCGCTGGGTCTTCACAACCCCTGCATACATAGGTCAGGGATAAATTCAAGGTGCTTTCTGGGCAATGATGACTAGAGGGTATTGAATTATATTCACATTTAGATCTCTATACACAAGAAAGAAAGAGTGCTTAGGAAAAATTTAACGAAATTACACAATGTACGAAAGTACTAGATACTTGTAATATCAGGAGAAATCACTAAATAATAAAAGATGCTACTTTATTAATATTATGCCTTAGATTTTACTTAATCGGGTGGATTTTTAAAGTTTCCATGTGTTCATGTAAATGAAGCACTTACCATTAACAAAACGTTTGCTATATACTAAAAGCATTGGTTTGTCATTCAATGATGATTTTTTCTTCTATTTTAAAAATTGTTGCTTTGAGATATTTACTTTTTGTTTGATTGCCTTTTAGATAAAGTTTTACTCATTGGATTTAGCTGGAATGGAAATTCACTTTTTGACCGGGCTTTCTTTTAACTCAGAGATTTATTAACTTCTGACTTGTAAGTGCTACATGTAAAATCACATGCCACCACAGTTAGCTAGATTTCATTAATGCAAATTATGTGTGTGTGTGTATATATTCTCTCTCTCTCTATCACTGAAACACGGTCTCTCTGTTCTTAAGTCCCAACTTATGTCTGTGTGTGGTGTGTGTGTGTGTTTGCGTGTGTGTGTGTGTGTGTGTGTGTGTGTGTGTGTGTGTGTGTAGAGGTATGTAGGTAATAAAGGCTGTATATTTCTCAAGATCTGCAGTTACATGTAATTCCTGACATGATTTCTGAGAAATAATTTTGCAGAGCAGTATTAGTTTTTATAAGCAGAAGCATCACTCAACATCACTATGCAACTTTAAAAATTGGTGATTCTGATGCGCAATGAATATGCAAATGAGGCATAAACAAAAATGTAGAATAGCTCCTGAATGTTAATACATGTACATTCATTTAGTTTTCAATAAATATAAATATGATATTGACTTAGTACTATCCTTTTCTGCAAGACCTGGGATAGGGAAATGCATAAGGAATTACTCAGTGTGCTTTGAATTTGGACAATCTGCCCTGTGTAATATGATTAAGGAAGGAAAATTTTGCATAAATAAAAGGTGACTTTGAATGCATATGCGAATATTCAGCTTCCTATTCCATAGCAGTATTTTCAGAAGCTATCCCTTTGGAGCTAACTTTGGTTCAATATATGACTGAGCAGATAAGTATGGCAATATATTAATTCATGTCATATTGAAAGAAAGGGATGACCACTCTTAAACGGGCTGGGCTACTGCAGATCAGACCCTCTGAATCTTCTGTCAGTGCTGGAGATATTTAAAGCTTGATGAAAAGATACTTCTGCAATATTGGTTTCAAAGATAACTTTTAATTATTGATTCCTGTTAGTAAAAAAGCCTGTGAGATTACAATGGTGTAGTATTGTATTTATCAAAATTGTCAGAGGATACTTGGTAACAAGTATGCCATGAGTTATAATAATTTATTACCTATAGCAGCAATGTTTGCTTCAATGGCTTTTTTTTTTCTGGCCAGGAAGATGCTGTGCAGAGTAAACCGGATTTAAATATACTTTGTTTCATCTTAATCTGCGAACTATCTGGTCAAAAGAAATGATTTTTAAATAAGGGGTATTCTGTCTTCCAGATTTTATACAAGAACACAATTGACAAGGATAATATATGGTTTTATAATCAAGAAAATGAATCCTAAATTTTTGCATTTTATACATCTACTGAGTATCAAAGTGTGATTAGGACACTGAAAACGCCGAAAGAAATTCCTGTTTTATCATATTATTGTGTGTTTGTTTGTTTTTATTGGATTTTTCTATTTATATTTCAAATGTTATTCTATTTCCTGGTTTCCTGGACATAAGCCCGCTATCTCATCCCCCTTCCCTTCTTCTCTAAGCGTGTTCTCCTCCCCATCCACCCACTCCTGCCTTCCCCCTAACATTCCCCTACAGTGAGAGTCCACCCTTGGCAGTACCAAGGGCTTCTCCTTCCTTTGGTGCCCAACAAAGACTTCTTCTGCTACTTATGAAGTTGGAGCCATGTGTCAGTCCATGTCTTTCAGTAGTTTTAGTCCAAGGGAGCTCTGGTATTTTGCCATGGTTGTTCTTATGGGGTTGCAAGTCCCTTAAGATCTTTCAGTCCATTATTTGCTGCTCCAAACTCTGCCTCCATATCCCCTCCTATGAATAATTTTGTTCACCATTTTGTGAAGCAGTGAAGAAGAAACTCACATTTTATGAGTTTTCCACTGTCTCTGATTAATGGTGTGCTCCTTTTCTCTTCCTCCCCTTTTTTTCTCCTCTGTCTCCTCTTGCTTTTCTCCTTTATTTAATTTCTGTTTTTATTCATATCCCTTTTAATTTTTGGAACTTTGAGACAGTGTCTCACTAGGTAGAGTAGGTTGAGCTCAAATATGAAGTAAACATTTTGTTTCTATTTCTTTAATGATATGATTAATATGAAAGTCAATATATCTTGAGTACTTTTAACTTGATTTGTAAATGTGAAAATGACGTTGCTCATTAATTACTTTTACAAATTTTCTTTTTTTGTGAAAAAGATCAGTCACATTGGCAAGTGCCCTTATATCTATTAACTGAGAGGCATAGTCAGAGAGTCTACTATGAGTTTACTTACAGCCAGAAATACATTTTAGAATTTGTTTGTAACAACAACATAGATATATTAATAAAATTGAAATTGTAGTGGCAGAATAGTATTTCTTCTCTTTCTGTATCTCTAGTGGTAAACAGCAGGTTGCTGAATTAGCAGCTTATATCTCAAACCACAGAGAGGAAGCAGAGAGACTTCTCTCAAAACCTTCCACAAACAATCATCAACCACAAGTCAAATGGTTAAAAATTAGAAGCTAATCATTGACATCTCATTGAAACCACTGCATTCCATGCCTTGTCACCACAGTCTCACAACCAAATTATAATAAAAGTATATACTATACAAATTTAAAAGACCCCATTATTTTTTCATAGACTGAACCCTGTTTAAAACTTTAAAGTGTCGTTTGAGCCTCAAGTCAATAATTTCAATGTTATCCCGTAAAATCAAAATATAGTTACATATTATTAAGATACAAAGACATAAACATATATTACTTTTTTTCTAACATGAACTCAGGCCATCATGAGAAATACCTTACCTCCTGGGTTCTGTTGTTCCTTGTGTGTATAGCATATCTGCATTTGTGAGGAAAGCATCCTCTTCCTTCTGGCATCAAAGTTCAACGGGATTTAGCACATCATTTCCCAAGGAGTACATACAAGGCAGATCTCTGAGTCTCATGTCCCTGAGACCACAAATGAGCCCATGAGGTCTCCTGGTTTTTTGGCTTAGTCTCTGGGAACTCTGGGGAGTCTGGTGAGTTGACACTGCTTTTCTTCCTATGAGGTTCTCTTTAAATAAAATTCAGCTCAGCATTATAATGTTTCATGATATTTGTACTTTTTCATATTTAACAAAATAATTTTAGTTAAAGACAACATACAAATAAACATTTGTTCTAATTATGATATTCATTCTTTTAAATTAGTGTTTAATTATCACCCACCAGCTTCTACAACTGAGTATGTGTTTCTTTTTTTTTCTTTTATTGGATATCATTTTTATTACATTTGAAATGTCATCCTCTTCATCTATCCCTGCTTCTATGAGGGTGCTCCCTCAACCATGCACCCACCCACTCCCTCCCAACTCCCAACCCAGACTTTCCCCTACATTGGGGCATCTAGGACTGAGTGTCTCTTTTCCCATTGATGCCCTACAAGGTCTTCTGAGTATGTTTCTTATCCCTAAACCATTTTCAATAGCCAAAGACTCCGTAGTACTTATCAATTTTCCATGCACTATTCTTTTACTTGTTTTCCAGCCATAAATATACTCCCAATAAATTATGAAGTACTCAGATAAAACTTTTACATCAAATTAAAAAACATTTTGTGATTATTTGTAAACTGTAAACTCATTATATTTTAAACAAACACCATTTGCCTAGGGATCCTTCCCATATGCTGCCACCAAGGCCACACTATCACTGATGCCAATAAGTGCTTGCTGACAAGAGCCTGATATAGCTGTCTCTGGAGAGCCTCTGCCAGAGTTTGACCAATACAGATGCGGACGCTTTCAGCCAACAGTTGAACTGAGCACTGGGACCCAATGGAGGATTTAGGGGAAGAACTGAAGGATCTGAAGAGGTTTGCAACACCATAGGAAAAACCACGATCGCAGCTAGCCAGACCTCCTAGAGTTCCCAGGGACTAAACACCAAGCAAACAGTACACACTGAGGGACCCAGAGCTCCAAGCCACAAATGTATCAGAGGATGGCCTTAGGTAGCATCAGTGGGAGGGGAGGCCCTTAGTTTAGTCAAGGATCAATGCCCTAGCATAGGGGAATGCTAGGGTGGTGAGGCAGGATTGGTCTGGTGGATGTTCAAGCATGCTCACAGAAGCCGGGAGGAGAGGGGATGTCATAGGTGGCTTGTGGCGGGGAAACTGGGAAAAAATAAAGAAAAATATCAAAATATAACAATAATGCAACCTTGTCAAATCTAATTTTTAAAGATAAAATCCAAGATGCTTTTAAAGAGAGAGAGAGACTGATGTTTTTAATACACTATACGAGAAAATTGTTGTGATTCCAGCCCCCAGGATTTTGAGATGAATTCACAGCATATAGATTGGTGAAGTACACAATTAAAAAAAATCTTGGTGGCAGCCTTGGTGGCAGCCACACGTTTCTTGCTACCCATCCTAATGTTCTGTTTTCCAAATGAAGCACGCGCGCGCACACACACACACACACACACACACAAACACACACACACACACACACACACACACACACACACAGAGAGAGAGAGAGAGAGAGAGAGAGAGAGAGAGAGAGAGAGAGAGAGAGCCTTTATATATTGATATGCCTAGAAGAGCTCACAGCTCAATGGCTCAGTCACTTCCTAATCTTTATGGGGCTAATTCACCTCCTTCAGATATTCTCAAATTAATACGTACTGAAATCTATATTTCACCATTGATACTTTGGACCCAGTCTGGCAGCCTTCTTGTGGTGTCTTTTTTCTGTCTCTAACATGGCAGCTATGCTCTCTAATCCTGTACCTTCTCAGGCATGGAGTCTGTCTTTCTCCTTGCATGGGAAAACTCCCTCTATCTCCTCATTCCTCTCTTTCCCTGTGACTCCTGCATTCTATAAATCAGGCTTCTGTCTGCCTTTCCCAGTCATTGGCTCCCTGCAACTTTATTTACCAATCAGAATCAACTGGGAGCAGGATCCTTCTGTTAAGTTCAGACGTGGGGTTCTCATGCAAACAAGTTTGGCGACCCAAATTAACATAATATGAGCAGCAATACGCCAAACCCACTACATAAACTAATGTAGGAAAAATAAATATATAAATAAGCAAGGTGATAATTACTTTCAGAGTGTTTGCAATTTTACAAATCACTAGAATGATATGTGTAGGGCTGCTATTTGTATTCTGATATAAATTATCCTTTGTTTAAATATTAATTTCATATATAATTCACAGCTACTTCTGTTTCATATATCATTTAATAGGTTGCATATTACTTTATAATTACCTTTGCTACTGTTATACTACAATAGTAAGAAGATCAGAGAGAATGTTTTTGTTGTTGATGCTATTCATTCATGTATGTTTGTGTGTGTGTGTGTTGTGTGTTTGTGTGTATGTCGAAGAATTCTTCACATATTACATACCATTATGGTTCATACAGTATTTTTATATTTGAAGGCACTTTTAATTGGTAAAACTAAAATATATTTAGATATGATCGAACACATCAGTAATTTTAGGACTCAAGAGGATAAAGCAGAAGGATCATAAATTCAATGTTAGTACAGGCTATATAAGAGTAAGAGCAGGCAGCCTAGTAAGGTCTTGAATGAATGTTAATAATGTTTCTCTATTTGACATTAATTGCCTAGACGCTTATTGAACCACTTTCCCTAGCTCCAATAACTATATCTAGGTTCTACTATGGTGTTCATGATCCCTCCTCTGCTTCCCATGACTGGAGGTTAACAGGTCCAAACCTGCACAGGTTTTGTGCCAGTAATGACATGTTTTGTGAGACCAATGGTATAATGGTGATCTTATAATTGAAAGATGTTCAAACCTATCAAACTTACTTTTTGGCACGTTTTATTTACCAAATATTACCTCCTTCATGATATTCTTGGAGGAGTGATATAGTATTCTCCTGTTCATATGAGCTTTCAATAGTCCTGATGCTCAGCACTTCGACTAGTTATAACCTATGCTCTTACCTCTGATCACTGAACAAGAAATTTCTCCAGAAAATCAGTTTCAAATTATTACATGTATACTTAAAATAATAAAGTAAAAGAACTAATGAGAGAATGATGGAAGAAGAAAATAATAAGAAGAAAAGGAGGGGGAAGAAGTTAGGAGAAAGGAAGACAAAAGAAGGGATAGAGTGAGGGAAGCAGGAAGGAGAAAAAGGAAAAAAAAGGAACAGAAGCATATGTAGGTCATAAAAAGGCATAATAGGATTTATAAGATAATGTACATTATATATCAAAGGTACACAAAGAAATCAATTATGTTATATAATCAAAAACTTCTAATACATTTTAATTTGTTTTTTAACGTTTTTTCTTTGCATCGGTCTCAATTCTCCCATCCTTGTCACTGCCTCTTACAATCTTTCCTCGAAATCCCTTCTCCTCTGAGTGAGTTGGGGATGCTCTGGGTATTCTCCCACCCTGGCAATTCTTAAACAAAGACATTATGAATTTTAAGTGCAAATGGATGGAACTTGAGAATATCACCATGAGTGATGTAACCTAGTCTCAAATGGACATGCAGGCTATATACTATCTTATAAGGAGATACTAGACCTAAAAGTGAGGTTATCCATGCTACCCTCCACAGACTCAAAGAAGTTAAAAAGAAAGACGATCCAAACAAGATTGCTTGAATCTCACTTATAAGGGGTGAAATAGTCTTATGAGGCATATGGATGGAGGGATACGGTAGGGAGAGGTGATAATGAGTAGAATGGGGAACTTCAGGGGTGGTCATGAGATGCTACATGGTCATGAGAGATTGCTACATGGTCATGAAAATGAATGAAAATATGCAAAGGAAAGTGTATGGGAAGTGGGGGTGGGGTATCTCCATAATGAGACAGAGACTTGGGATAAAATAGTATCTGAAGAATCAATAGAGGTTACCTTAGCTACTACTCTCAGCACTGGGGATATGGAACCTTTAGAGGCCACCTCCTGTAGCCAGACAGTAACCCCTGAAAAGTTATAGAGACACCAAACAATTCTCAAAATGTTCAAGCCAATATTTATCCTGTGTACAAAAAAACGTAGGCACAAGGAATGGGACAGAGTCAGAGGGACTGACCAACAAATAACCTGACCAACTTGAGCCCCATCTGATGGTTGAAGTACCGATCCCTAACAATATTGATACTCTGTAATGTTTGCAGACAGGAGGATGTTTTCTTCTGAGCATCTCTACAGACTCAGAGAGATACAGACACCAACCAAATAGTGAATGAAGCTTGAGAACTCTTATGGAAGAACTGGAGAAATGATTGTGCACCCCAAAGGGGATGAAAATTCCACAGTAAGACCAACAGAGTTAACACCCTTGTGGGCTCTCAGACACTGAATTACCAACCAAAAAGCATATGCCAGCTGAACCTAGAACTTTCTTAAATTTTATAGCAAATGTGAAGTTTGGTTTTTATATTGGTACTGAACAAGTATAAAGGGGTCTATCCCAAATGCTATTGTTTGCATTTGAGATGCGTTCTTGAAGCTTGGGTGCTTTGTTGGGCCCCAATGGAGTGGATGGCCCTAGCCTCACAGAGACTTAACATGCCAGGATGGAGGATACCCATTGGTCCCCCACCCTCTCAGTTGATATAAAGGGTGATGGTGCGAAGGATTGTGGGAGGAGTGAGCAGGAGGAGAGCATTGAGAGGCATGTAAACTGAACAAGTAAAAAATAAAACAAAACAAAACTCCAAGATATATCCTTTTGTCCCAATGCATATTTCCAATCATGTTGTATTTTTACGAAGACTCAAGACAATAAAAGTTAAGGGATTGGAGAGAGAGTTTGATAGTTGAATACTGCTACTTTTACAGAGTTCCAAGGTATTCACAATTAACTGTAAGGATTCAGAAATCAATTCTTTTATTTCTTAATATATTACTATTAATGGCAAAAAGTAATGTGATTGCATGTCCTCATTACATTACTTTTTTTTCTTAATCTTTTTTATTGGATATTTTCTGTGTTGACATTTCAAATTTTATCCCCTTTCCTTATTATCCCTCCAGACCCCTTAACCCATTCCTCACCCCCTGACTCCACAAGGGAGCTTCCTCACCCATAGACTAACTCTCTCCTGCCCTGTCATTCCCCTATAGTGTGGCATCAAGCCTTCACAGGGACAAGGTCCTCACTTCCCATTGGTTCCCAACAAGCCCCATCTTCTGGTATATATGAGGCTGTAGACATAGTTTGCTCCATTTAGTGGGAGGTTTAGTCCCTGGGAGTGTGGGGTGTCTGCCTTGTTGATACTGTTGTTATTCATATGGGGTTGCAAACCCCCTCAACTACCTCAGTCCCTTTTCTGTCTTCTCTATTCTGGACCCTGTGCTCAGTCTAATGTGAACATCCACCTCTTAGTACTTAAAATTTCTTATAATTCTGTCACCTGAAGTTAGGTTTAAAATGCATGTACTGCCAAAATTGAATTTTTTTAGGGTAAGATTCAAAATGAGTATCTTCTTATTAAGAAAATTAATTTTTCAATTTCTTCTTCATAAGAAGTCCTTTTTTGATGGCAGTGAGTTCATTTGAATCATAAAATACATGAATAGATTACCTCAGTAAACCAGGAGTTCTTCTAGTTTTGTTTTTCTAGTTGTGTTATGTGTATGCAGTTGTTATGGTATTTGTGACCCCTGGGAAATGAATATAGATTCAGTACAATTATCAAAAAATATTTATTGAGTAGTACCTAATAGTATGAATAAACCCCGAGTCGATTTGAGATTGTTTTAAAGGGAGGGTTTGGGAAAGGACATTTAAAGGAGAAATTCATACAAACACATTGAATACCTATGCAAGGAAGACAAATTTTCTGTTCTGTCAAGTGACTAAGGCAATCAAAAAAAATATTTGGCTATCTGCATAAGAAAGTTGCCAAAGTAAAAAAAATATCCAGTTAGTCATATCATACAACTAGATGATTATGACTATACATTTTTGCGTGAGGCTCACTGAATCAAGGTTATTGGGAACTTTTCTTACAGGGAGTGATATGAGATAAAATTGGCTGGTGGACACACAGAGAGTTGCTTAACATAAAATGTGCCTTGCCATAGCACTGTCACAATACAAACATGTTCACTGAAAGTTTATCATTTCTCTGTTTCTAGATGTAAAATCATGTGTCACCATGGTTACCTAGATTTTATTAATTTTAGTCATGTGTGCATATTTTTCTCTGTCTCCATCTCTGCCTCTATCAGTCTCTGTTCTCTCCTCTCTCTCTCTCTCTCTCTCTCTCTCTCTCTCTCTCTCTCTCTCTCTCTCTCTCTCTCTGTCTTGCTCTTGCTCTTGCTCTTGCTCTCTCTCATGCTCTCTCTCTGTTTGTCTCTTTCTCTCTGTCCCACTTCTCTCTTTGTGTGTTTGTGTCGGGGTTTGTTTTGGGGGTGAAATGCATAGAAGTATGTACGTGTCAAAGGCTGTCTATGGCTCAAGATCTGCAGTCCCATGTAATTTTTAGAATCCTGACATGAGTTCTGGGATATCCTCTTACAGGGTAATACTTGATTTTACAAGTAGAAACATCACAAAGGATCTTCTATGCACCTTTAAGCCTTGGTGATTTAGATGCATGCTTATTTTGCAAATGAATGTACAAACCAAAAATATAGAAAGGTTGTTGATTTTAAATGTTCATACACTGAATTATTTTCCAGTAAATGTAAATATGATATGGACTAAGCAATATCTTTTCCTGTGAATCAGAGTCTACACTGGAAAGAGGAATGCATTAGGAAATAGTAAATGTGCTTTGAATTTGCACAATGTGCAAAAATCTTCAAAAATAATAAGGTGGCTTTGAATGCATACGGAATTACTCTGCTTTCTATCCTATGGCAGAACCTTCATAATCAATTCTTGTGTGGCTCAAGTTGCTTCAATGTAGGACTGAGCAGATAACTATTGTAATATATTAATTCAAGCCAAAATGAGAGATGGAGGTGACCACTCTGAAACAGGCTGTGCTATGACAGATCAGTCCCTAAGAGAAGTTTAAAGATGGCTGAAAACATATTTCTGTCAATTTGAATTTTAAGGATTCCTTTCAAATATTGATTTTTATTAGGAACAAAGTCAGGGAAATGTCAGTGTTGTTGTATTGTATTTGGTAATATTGTCATAGTATGACTGGCAGCGAGTATTCAGTAAAAAAGTTTGATTTATTATTTTAACGACTATATTTCTATCAGTAACTTTCTCAGGCCAAGAAGTTGTTGCATATAATGGGTTGGCTTAATCATACAGATTTCCATGTATATCTGCCACCTAGGACTTTAAGATTAAGGTATCATATTATAGTTCTCTCATGTTCCATATTATATACAATAGCTACAAAAGGCAGGAATTATATAGGGTTACCCAAACAAGAAAACAAATATTTAATTCTTTAGATCTATCCATATACTGTGCAGCAAAGTAAGATTAGGTCACTGGAAATACCAAAAGAAATCCGTGTGTCTTAAAATATTGTATTATTAATCATACAATAATGAATAATTGTGAATATGTACAATTATCAATTCCTTAATTTGAGTTGCAGAGTCCTTTCTGGGACATAGAGAGCAAAATTTTTACTGAAGAGGCCAGTGCTAAGTTTCTTGAAGCAGGTCCTACCCAGGGCGACAGGTTCTCCTACCTGAAATAGCTAATTAAATTAAATGTGCACAAGGATGACAGAGAGTTTGCCTCTCAGGTGAGTCTCGATCACATCAAATTTAAAGAGAGAATAACCATCTCAGTAGTATCTAAGAATAAAGGAATGCATGAGATGTGTGCAATAATCTATGCTATGATGTTCTACAGATGAAAACTATGCCTTCATAATCTCTGATTTGATTATAATTTCTAGCATTGATATTGTTATTTGGGCAACTTACAAAAAGTTCTGTGTACTGCTTACAAAATCTGTGTAACAAAGAGGAATTATACAGGCATAATTAAATGGGCATTTAACATAGGTAGCTAGAAAAGTTATAGTAGTGTGGTGGAATTAATAGATTTTTAAATTAACCCAAAAGATACAGGGTTCACTATCTAGGAATATAAAGGATTATGTAGGTAATGTTTTTAAATTTTTCTGGTCAAAAGTTTCATTTGTACATGCTCGATTTTCCCAAAACCCCTCCGTTCCATAGCATAGATTTCTAGTTTACATACGATGAACATTTTACTCATGTTTCTTGAGCTTTTATTTACCTCTGCTTATTACAGTACTCTCCTCTTCCTCCTTCTTCCACATTACTTAATTTCTTCATTTGTTTATTACTTTTTTTTTATATTTGAAAGTTGTGAGATAATGTCTCATGCCGGGGCTGTCTTCAAACTTTCATAATCCTTTTGCTTCTATCTCTAGGATGACATGATGAAAGATGTGAGACAATTTACCAGGAATGTTTTTAATTTCATTTTAAAATCTACATTTAATTTTGATTATTATTACTTTTAAAAATAAATTTTTGTGCAGAAAGTCCAGCCTATTTGGTATATGCCTTTATATGTAATATCTGAGAGGCATAGACAGAGAGTCAGTATTGTTTTTAACTACAGCCAGGATTCTGTTTTGGAATCCTTTAGTAAAAACAACAAAATATTTTAATAATATTAAAATTATAATAGGAAAAGATTTTTTCTCAACTTTCTGTATCTTGGATGGCAAGCAGTAGGCTGCTGAAGTAGTAGTTGAAACTTCAAAGAAAAAGAAAAGAGGGCTATTTGAAACATCATGGGATATTTGAAAGATAGAATGCTATCTTCAGGGATATTTTTTGCACAGCAATATTGTATCTCCTAATGTTCCCCAAACAGCCATAGACATGGAGTCGGGTATTTGAAAATTTGAAAGTAATATTGGGCATCTCACTCAAACCATTGTGTTCTGAATCTTGTCATCACAGTCTTACCACCAAATCACAATACTATCATATATTATACAATTTTAAAAGACCCTATCATCTTTCATAGAATGGATATTGTTTAAAAGTTGAAAGTATTTTCTGGAGCTCAACTCAATACATTCAATGTAACTGCTATAAAATGAAAAGCAATTAAATACTTACAGCATACAACAGCACAGAACATATATCACCTTTCCTTTGATATGGATTCAGACTGTCCAGAGAAATCCATAGATTTCTTGAGATTCATATTTTTCTGCCTCTATCTTCTGGGTGGTGTTGTTCCTTGTGTGTACAATCCAACCTGCATTTGTGATGAAGTTCACGCTTAAATCTATTTAGTTAGGCAAGTACTTTACCAAATATTGAATATCAAGCATGCCTGTCCTGGCACTTGCAGAGTCCCACAGCCTTGCCCTTTCAAACAGTTTACAAATGCAGTACCTTAAAAATCCAGTAACTTTTTACAATCCACATTTTCTATCAGAGTCCAAAGTCTCATTTGGAAAATATGGTCTTGTAAAATCAAAATAAAAGTCTTAAACTACTTTGTTACTTCAAGAGAAGAATCAAGCAACAATGGGAACAAAGCAAAATGAAACTTCAATCGTGTTAATAACTCAATATCTTAATAATTGTGATCCACTTACTTTTTTCTGGCATCTGTTAAATATATCCATAACTTCTCTAGCTCTTCCTCTGTAGCACATATACAGTTGGACATTTGGGCTAGAGCTGTCTCTAACCCATTGGTGCTGCTGATCTTGTCTATCATCCTATGCTATTTGCACATGCCCCATACTGGGGAACCTTGCAGCCAATGAGTTGCACTTGAACCATTAGTCTCTTCTGTCATGTTTTCAGAAATCAATCCCTGCCACAAAGTGACAAGCCAGAGCTGTTGTCAATGACATCTCCATGCCTGCATAACTAGCGATATGGGTAGGCGATAGACTTATGACCTCATCATTCTGGAGCACAGTTTCTGCACCTTCACCTTGAGGCATCACTTCTCAGAGACTTTACATCTGATTGAACGTTTAGACCAAAATGGTCAGCATTTATTATCCAGCCACACAAGCATTTCCTTCTCTTTAGTAACTCTGGTATTGAAATTACTGAATGGTAATTTCTTCCAGTACATTTGGGAAGCAAGGTTTAGTTCATGAGGGAATAAAACTCCAAGGATACTAGATTAAATACTGAATGAAAATGCATTGTACTTTTCTTGATCTTGGATTATATATTTAGTATAATAAAAAATAAGGAGAGAAAGACAAAAAAAGGTGGAGATAATAAATAGAATTAGATAGATAAATAGATAGATAGATAGATAGATAGATAGATAGATAGATAGATAGATAGATAGATAGATTAAGCAAGATAAATCTGAAGAATCAGTGCATACGAAAAATGGTAGCCAATAGTGGAAATTGAGAAAATAGACTAACTGAAAGACATTACTCACAATGTCTAAAATATCTGGTGATTTATACTGCAGGTCACCAGATTTCCCTTCTAGGTCCCACTTTCCCAACTCCTACAAACCAGTAGTCTGCTCAGAGGAAGAATCCCTTATTTGTACAGATTTTGACAATTACAAACTTTTGAAAAAGTCCTCGAGTGTCTGAAGAAAAGACAATATTGCAGAGGACAGTGAACTTTATTGTTTCAAAACTAATGGTAAGGACGGATTGATGAAATATTCTTGTAACAAAGGTACAGCGAAAGTAAGTTTTGCTCAAGAACTCTGGAAGGAAAATGGGATTCAAACTAAAAGTCCCAAAGCAAGAGGTATTACAAACATGGTTTCAGGGCAAGTGCAGGGTACACAACTGCTTAAGCTGGGGCCTTGTCTGAGAAGTGTTCATGTGGATTTAGGCAGATTTAATGTTCAAGATATCTAGTCTCTAATACTGTCTTGGCAAACTCAGTATGAAGGAGGAGAAATAGGAGGTGGTGAGATTGGTATAGAGGACAGAAATTAAATGAACAATATGCATCTGATAATTAAGTAGAAAGATACTTTTGATAAAGTTTATTCCTTGGGGAGAAAGGAATGGGAAAACGCTACAGGGGTACTAGACAGAGAAATTTAAATCAGCTCCTAAGCCTATTCCTCAAATTTCAATGCCTTATATCCAAAATATACAAAGAAATCAAGAAGTTAGACCGCAGGGACACAATTAGCCCTATTAAAAAATGGGGTTCA
Organism: Rattus norvegicus; assembly: GCF_021556685.1. Taxonomy (NCBI): domain Eukaryota; kingdom Metazoa; phylum Chordata; class Mammalia; order Rodentia; family Muridae; genus Rattus; species Rattus norvegicus. The sequence goes on from NC_141534.1 coordinate 124,461,973, forward strand.
GAGCTAAACAAACAATTCACAGCTGAGGAATGCCGAATGGCTGAGAAACACCCAAAGAAATGTTCAACATCTTGAGTCATGAGGGAAATGCAAATCAAAACAACCCTGAGATTTCACCTCACGCCAGTGAGGTATGGCTAAGATCAAAAACTCAGGTGACAGCAAATGCTGGCGAGGATGCTGAAAAAGAGGAACACTCCTCCATTGCTGGTGGATTTGCAGACTGGTACAACCATTCTGGAAATCAGTCTGGAGGTTCCTCAGAAAATTGGACATTGAACTGCCTGAGGATCCAGCTATACCTCTCTTGGGCCTATACCCAAAAATGCCCCAACATATAAAAAGACAAGTGCTCCACTATGTTCATCGCAGCCTTATTTATAATAGCCAGAAGCTGGAAAGAATCCAGATGCCCTTTAACAGAGGAATGGATACAGAAAATGTGGTACATCTACACAATGGAATATTACTCAGCTATCAAAAACAATGACTTTATGAAATTCGTAGGCAAATGGTTGGAACTGGAAAATATCATCCTTAGTGAACTAACCCAATCACAGAAAGACATACATGGTATGCACTCATTGCTAAGTGGCTATTAGCCCAAAAGCTTGAATTACCATAGATGCCTAGAACAAATGAAACTCAAGACGGATGATCAAAATGTGAATGCTTCACTCCTTCTTTAAAAGGGGAACAAGAATACCCTTGGCAAGGAAGAAAGAGGCAAAGATTAAAACAGAGACTGAAGGAACACCAATTCAGAGTCTGCCCCACATGTGGCCCATACATATATAGCCACCCAATTAGACAAGATGGATGAAGCAAACAAGTGCAGACCAACAGGAGCCGGATGTAGATCGCTCCTGAGAGACACAGCCAGAATACAGCAAATACGGAGGCGAATGCCAGCAGCAAACCACTGAACTGAGAATAGGACCCCCGTTGAAGGAATCAGAGAAAGAACTGGAAGAGCTTGAAGGGGCTCGAGACCCCATATGTACAACATTGCCAAGCAACCAGAGCTTCCAGGGACTAAGCCACTCCCTAAAGACTATACATGGACTGACCCTGGACTCTGACCTCATAGGTAGCAATGAATATCCTAGTAAGAGCACCAGTGGAAGGGGAAACCCTGGGTCCTGCTAAGACTGAACCCCCAGTGAACTAGACTGTTTGGGGAGGGCGGCAATGGGGGGAGGGTTGGGAGGGGAACACACATAAGGAAGGGAAGGGGGGAGGGGGATGTTTGCCCGGAAACCGGGAAAGGGAATAACACTCTAAATGTATATAAGAAATACTCAAGTTAATAAAAAAAATGAAAAAAAGAGCTCTGGAAGGAAAATGGGATTCAAACTAAAAGTCCCAAAGCAAGAGGTATTACAAACACGGTTTCAGGGCAAGTGCAGGATACAAAACTGCTTAAGCTTGGGCCTTGTTTGAGAAGTGTTCCTGTGGATTTAGGCAGATTTAATGTTCAAGATGTGTAGTCACTAATACTGTCTTGGCAAACTCAGTATGAAGGAAGGAGAGATAGGAGGTGGTAAGATTGGTATAGAGGACAGAAATTAAATGAACAATGTGCATCTGATAATTAAGTAGAAAGATACTTTTGATAAAGTTCTTTCCTTGGGGAGAAAGGAATGGGAAAATGCTACAGTGGTACTAGACAGAGAAATTTAAATCAGCTCCTAAGCCTATTCCTCAAATTTCAAAGCCTAGCTTTGTAACTGTTCCCTAGCCCTCTCTTAACAAGAATTAGGAACACCAGTCATTTTTATAGAGAATAGTAAAAATTTCTCATGAGTGAAAACTGAATACCTCATACACATGAGGTTACAGGAAATTGCATTTTTTTTTAGTATATAAACAAGGATTGTCAGGAAATATCACTTGGACCTTCTTCACTGCATTTTCTAGCATCTTAAGTGAACATCATTGGTGTTTTCAAAGACCAACCAGACTTAATTTCCTGAGACAAAATTAGAAAGACTGCTATACCAAGAGGTCATGGATAGTCATTAATTCTTTTGTTACATAATCTTAGTTTTAAAATCCTAGTTAGATATATTTGTGATATTACCCAATGTCTGAATTTATGGTATAACAAGTTGTCCGACTAGTTGTCAGATTTGCTGGCCAGAATTTTTCAAGTAGACCTGATTTCTTTTTAATTGTGCCAATTGCAAAGATAGATAATTAAATAGACTATTTTAGTGGTTGGGACTTTGTATTAGTGTTTGAATATATGTCTAAGGAGCAAATGTCTGCAGGGATTGAAGAAGGAAGAAGAGTGAATCTTCAGCACCAATGTGAGTGGTTTTCACAGATCATAACAAGCAGACGTATAGGAGATGTTAATTGAATAATTTCTCTGGAAGATTAGAGCATAGTTAAATTTTTTGTGAGATTTGTCTAAATTATTCAAAACATCAAAATACATTTTAAACTTTTACACCTAAATTAATTAATTAATTAATGGCCTCCTGACAGCTGTGTATGCTGTCTGGTGTTCTGGTGTTTGAGAGATTTCAGGGGTCCAGGTTAATTGAGACTACTAGAACCTCTACAGGGTGGTCCTCCTCCTCCTCAGCTTTTTCCAGCTTTTCCCAAATTAAACGACAGGATTCATTAGCTTCTGTCCATTGGTTGGGTATAAGTACCTGCATCTGACTTTCTCAGCTGCTTGATGGGCCTTTCAGAGAGCAGTCATGCTAGGCTCCTGTTTGTAAGCACACCCCAGCATCAGTACTAGTGTCAGGCCTTTGGGCTTCCCCTTGAACCGGATCCCACTTTGGGCCTGTTTCTCGATCTTTTTTTTCCTCAGGTTCCTCTCCATTTCCATCCCTGAAGTTCTTTTAGAATAAAATAATTATGGGTCAGAGTTTTGACAGTGGGATAGGAACCCCATCCATCACTTGATGCCTTGTCTTTTTGCGTGAGGTGGTCTCTACCAGTTCCTATGTGCATTGTAGGGCATTTTGTTTAAGGTCCTTCCTTTTGAGTCTTGAGAGTTTCTTACATCACAGGTCCTTGGTATATTCTGGATGATATCCCCAAACTTCGACCCCTTGAAATTGCCTGTTTCCATTTTTTCTGTTGGACTTAGGGTTTCAGTCCTTTCTCCCACACAATACCAGATCATCTTCTCCTTTTCCTCACCTGCCCCATGTCCCCTTTCCCTCCCCGATCAATCAAACCTCCACCTTGTTATTGTTGTCTTCCCACTCCCAGATGGGAGTGATGTGTCCTCACATGGGGCCCTTTGGTTTGCTGAACTTTCTGAATTCTGTTAACTGGATCTTGATTATTACATATATTTTCTTTAACTAATATCAACCTATAAGTGAGAACATACCATGCATGTACTTTTGGGTCTGAGTTACCTCACTCAGGGTGATTTTTTTAGTACATCCTTTTGCCTGCAAAAATCAGGATGTCCTCGTTCTTAATAGGTGAGTGGTATTCCACTGTGTAAAGGAACCACATTTACTGTACTCATTCTTCTTTCATGGGGCACCTGTTCTGTTTTCCAGCTTCTAACTATCAAAAACATGGCTCCTGAGAAAAATGTGGAACATGTGCCCCTGTAGCATGGTGGGGCCTCTTTTGGGTATATTCCAAAGAGTGGTATTGTTGCTTCTTCAGGTAGACCTATTTCCAATTTTTTTGAGGAACCTCTGATTGATTACCAGTGTGGTTGTACCAGGTTCCAATACCAGCAGTTGGGAGTGTTCCTCTTTCTCCACATACTTGACAACATGCACTTTCTCCTGAGTCTTTTATCTTAGTCATTCTCATTGATGTAAAGTGGAAACTCATGGTCATTTTCATTACATTTCTCACATCACTAAGGAATTTGTACATTTCTTTAGGTGCTTCTCAATCATTCAAGATCCCTCTGTGGTGAATTCTCATTTTACTTCTATAACCCACTCTTTGTTTGGATATTTTTCTTTATTTTTTTGGTTAGTTTTCGAGATTTTTAATATATGTTTGATATGAGCACTCTATCATATGTGGAGGTAGTGAAGATTCTGTCCTAATCTATAGGTTATTTCCCTAATTTCTTTCTCAGTCAATTTATCAGTCAGTTTGATTTATTTGAGTTAATTTTATATTTGTCAACTTTGCCGAACTTGTTTATCTGTTGGGGTAATTCTCTGGAAGAATGTTTGTGATTAATTATATATACTATCATATCATATGCATATAATGATACCTTTATTTCTTCTTTGCAAATTTGTATCCCCTTGATCTCTATTTGTTGCCTTATTTTTCTAGCTAGCACTTTGAGTACTATATTTATTATATATCGGGAGAGTGAACATCATTCGCTTGTCTCCCACTATAGTGTGATTCCTTCAGGTGTCTCTCCATTTAGTTGGTGTTGGCTGTTTGTTTGTAGTAAATTGTTATTATTATGTTTAGGTATGGCCTTGGATTCCTGATTTATCCAATACTTTAAACATGTGAGTGTGTTATATTTTGCCAAATGTTATTTCTGCATCTAAGGAGTGATCCTGTAGTTTTCTTTATGAGTTTGTTTATATGGATTTCTAAGAGTTTTTTAAGTAAATTACTTAAACAGATTTTTTACATTGAACATTTCAAATGTCCTCTCCCTTCCTGGGTTCTCCTAACCGGTCCCTGCCTCTCAACCTCCCGGGTCCTGTTTCCATGAACATGATTTTCCCATGCCCTCAACTCCTGACTCACTGCCCTAGCACTGAGCCTTCACAGGACCAAGGGCCTCCCCTCCCATTGATGCCAGATAAGGCCATCCTCTGCTACATAGGCAGCTGGAGCCATGAGTCCCTCCATGTATATTCTTTGGTTGGTGGTTTAGTCCTTGAGAGCTCTGCTGTGTTTGGTTCAATGATATTGTGGTTTTTTTGATGGGGTTTCAAAACCCTTTAGCTTCTTCAGGTCCTCCCCAACACTTCATTTGGGTCCCAGTGTTCAGTATGACGTTTGGCTGCAATTATCCGCATCTGTATTGGTAAGGCTCTGACAGAGACTCTCAGCAGATAGCTATATCATGCTCCTCTCAGGAAGCACTTCTATGCCTCAGCAATAGTATCTGCATTTGGTATATGCCTACAGGGTAGATCTCTAGGTGGGATAGTACTCCTTTGTATAAATGTACCACACTTTCTGCATACATTCCTCTCTTCGAGGGCATCTGGGTTCCAGCTTCTGGCTGTTATAAATAAGGCTGTTATGAACATAGTGGAGCATGTGTCCTTGTTATATGTTGGAGCATCTTTTTAGTATGTGTCATGAATTGGTATACTATCCTCAGGTAATACTATCTCCAATTTTCTGAGTGATTTCTCTGAGTGACACACATCCTCATAAGCTTCTTCTGCCACCTGAGTTTCTGGTCTAAGGCATTCTGACTTGTGTGAGGTGGAATCTCAGTGTCATTTTGATTCCATTTCCATGAAGACTGAGAAATCCCTTGGGACAAAGGCAGGTGTTAATTATAATACAGAATATTAATATTTAAAGTTGGCTTCCTTAAAATGTTAAACAAAATATTTTTTAAAGCTGCTGCCACCTTCAGCGGATATTTGAGACTAAGCAGTTGTGTCCACAGGTTGAGGGTTAGCTACAAGAGCTCAAAGATATGTAACATTTCTACTTATGTAAGAGAAAGTCCTTGAATTCTCAGACAATATAGTATAATTGTTGTAATATATTTATTCTCAGGTAATAGCTACAACTGCCTACAATAAATAGTTGGCTGCTGGAGAAAATTACAAAAAGCAAAAAGAATGACATAATGTTTAGACAGAAATGTTAGAGTAAATTACAGGCCATTTTCACACAATTTGCATCACACCATGTTATGAAGACTGGGACATAATTCTTTCCTATGGTTTCAAAATTTCCCTGTCTCTTATGACTGGGTACAGATATCAGCAAACCTCCACAACTCTGCCAGAAATTCTATGGAAAGTGAATTTTCAAGGAATTTTACTTTCAATTTTATTTTGTTATGGTGATATTGAGAATTAGAGTAAACATTAATTTAGGCAAAGTCCATATTTGTTGGTAGAATTCTCCAAAACTATTAGGGTTTTTTATTGGAAAGGAGAAATTTGATTAAAAATGTTAGATCTTCTTTTTAAAAAAAAACTTTAATTATTGGAATGACACTGTTAAACAGAAGTAGAGCATTCGACAAACACAAAACTCTAGAGACAGATACCTGAACCTATAAGGGAAAACAGTTACAGCAGAAACCAGAAAAACAGCTACAAAAATATTTTAAATGTCCTAAAAATGACATTGTTTCCTTCCTCAATCAAATTTCATCCAGAATACCGAGTCTTTTATTTAGGATATATGTATATTTCACATATAATTCTATTTTAATAAGAACCATCTTTGGATCCTGTAATAGTCTATCTGTTGTAATATACTTATTCTCAGATAATATTGAAACTGCCTCAGTTTCCTCACTTGATGTGGGCACATCTCATTGGTCTTTTGCTATTGGACGCAATGATAGACCACATCAACCCTTTTTATAAAAGATGGTTTTGTGACATAGTTTGCAAAGTACTACATAGAACTGCTTTAACCTTTGTTTTGCAAGGACCATTTTTTCTATAAGCAAGAATCCACTTGTCTTCCTAACTGAGTATGTTTCTCATTCCTCCTGTTTTCAAGATGGTTTCTTATCACTCCGATCCTTTTTCAGCCAGCCTTCCTCAGTAGTTAGACATTTTTCATCCACTGGCCCTCCACTTGCTCTTTGGCTGTAAATTATTTGCTAAGATCCAATGCTAAACTCTGATATAACCAAAATGACTTCACAAAAAGACTACATTGAAGTTTCTTTTGCATTCTTAACAAACTCCTTTTCTGACAATATAAAAAGAGTAATAAATATTTTTAAAAAAGGACAAGTATTTGTTTAATGTCACTGAGACGACTATCCATACACTGTAATTGGCATAACTCTTGAGGACAAATTATGTAGCACTGAAACAAGCATCTCTTATAAAATTTGTCTCTGCCTTCTGTGTTTAGATACATTTTGGCGGATATATTAAAGAACTTCAGAATTCAAAGTATGTCCTGTATTAGATATCCACATTCCATTTAAAGAATCACATCTAAATTTACGTTAAAAACAATAACAACAGCTTACGAATCTGCTAAAAATCCCAAGAAAAATTTTCATTTTAAAATTATGCTAAGTGGTTCGTGATTTCTGTGATCCCTCAATTAAAGCTGAACTCTCCACTTCCTTATATAGAAAGCAAAACATAGTTTTCGGCTCATTTGTAAATTTATATTTGAAAAAAACAATACCGAAAAACAGGAGGACTTGTACTACTCGTATAATTACGAATTCATTCAAACGAAATTATCCTAAACCTGAAAACTGGAAAAGCAAACCACGGTTTCGTGTTCTTGCAAGCATATTAAGTTAATGAAAGAGTGTGTCACTTCTAAGCTTGGCTCCAGAGGAAGTTGAAAACCGAAAGGAATTTTGGTCCTTGTAGTTTCACCATGTTAATAGTCTTTCTGGAAGCCTGGAAGCTGGGGATGGCGGGGTGGGGGAGGGGTGAGACATCGCAGCCTGCAGCGCTTTTATGACTTACTTCCTGTAGCGGGTCTACTGATTGGAGCAGTACTCTGCAATTGGATTTTAGTTATTGTTGACTGTACTGAAAAGAGAAAAGCATTCCTCGGTATTTTCTAGAAAGTATATTTTTCTAATTAATGTAATACTAAATCCACTCATCAAAATAGTCTAAGTGAAACTTAAAAGTAAGTGTTAAACATACCACTCATCCCAAGGAGGGCTGCCAATTGCTTTGTGCAGCAACAGTTAAATCACTGATGGTTCCTTCACCCAGCATTGATGAGAGGTTTTGGTCCTAACCTTACTGCAACTTTTTATGCTAAGGTCGGGTGTTCTGTTAACACATCCTTGGGAAGCCAGTTACCAGGGTTTTTGTTGTTATTTTGTTTTGTTCCTGTTGTTGTTGTTGCTTGGCTTTTTTTTTTTTTTTCAGAGCTGGGGACCGAACCCAGGGCTTTGCGCTTGCTAGGGAAGCATTCTACCACTGAGCTAAATGCCCAACACCACTTTGCTTTGTTTTTAAAGGGAATGGAAGGAGTGGATCTGGGGTGACAGGAGAACTATTGTGGAGAGATGCATAGAGTGGTTGAAGGGAAATGGAGTGTAATGAGCGAGAGAAGAATAAACGTAATAATAATAATAATAATAATAATAATAATAATAATAATAATTGTCATAATAAAAATTGAATAAGACTAATAGTCAAAACGAGAACAATAGTAATTTGCTCAATACCCTTCTTTATGTATATATAAGAGGAAAAAGTCACTTAGAAACAGAATTATGTTTATTCTAGTAAGGCTTATCTAACAGCTCTTGGTAGAAAGTTACAAAGCAGAGTTCAGTATCTACAAACAAGGTAAACTGACCTTTTTAACTGGTTAGTTACAATGTTATCCCCAATTTTTAGGGACCCCAAAAGGCCCTATTGGAGCCAATTCTAATGTAAATATGTAAGGGTCTTTATTATGAACACTATTTCAAGGTATCCCACTCTCCCCATTACAGCATATCAGAGGGAGAGACCCCAGTTTAGGTATTCGGTGTTTTTATTATGGTTAAATCAATTTGTGAATTTCCATAAGCGTCAACAAGTTAATATTTTATAAACTGCATTCTGGTGTATTCTGCAGGAACAGAACACAGGGACAAACCCAACTGATGAACAGGATGATTTTCTATTCTCTGCAGGATGTCTTAAGACATTTATGTGTATCTTGACTCTTATTGTAGCCTGACTAACTGTTGTTAAGGGGCAAGGGGTGGGCATAGGATGATTGTGTAGGTGAACTTTGTGACTCTCTTCCTAGAGTTGGAGTTTAGTCCTTGGCTCAGAAAATGGTACTTCTTCTTAAATAGATTTGGTTGGGATTGACAAAAGGTTAACAATTTTGATAAGCAATCATCCTAAGAGGAATGATTGAAGAGAGGTTGATTTAAGGATAAAAGTTTTGTACCACTTGCAAAACAAACCTGGGGTGCGAAGGGTTGTCTCCATGCTGATATCTGAGGACTACCTGCATTCAGAAGCCAATAGGATCTACCTGTAGGTCAACTGCTTCTGATCATTCAGAATAACACCCGAAACCCGTCCACCCAACCACTGTATAGAGCTAATTGCCCAAACTTAATAAAAAAAAATAGCATATATCCTTGGCCAATCCAGAAGTACTAATGACCATCACTGAAGAAGGTATCTGAAATTACTGTTGCCAGAAGTTCTGCCCCCATCATGGTTGCTGAAAAAAGTAAATGTGGCAACTCTCCAATGATGGGGTATTTTAAAGTACAACCGGCTTCAGCACCTCAACTAATAAAGACCTATTTGTTATGTAAATTGTAATGTGACTGAAAATATGCAGAAAATGCAAATATAAAGAATGAAGCATAAATATATACACAATTGTTAAATAAATCGATTTCACTTTTAAATCTGTATTTTGTATGTGCTCATGGCAAATATTTCTCTCCATCTGGTTTTAATGTCAGTCAGTCTCAGAGGTTATTTATTGAACTTTATTTTGTTAATTTGTGTATAATGTGATGTGCCATCTAACAGCGTCCTGCAGCATTCTTCCTATATCTCTGAAGAACACACCTTAAGTAGTCCATATAGACATCAGGGATAGGATTTGACTTTGAGATGACTGTTTAAATTCTTAGAAAACAGCACCATTATTTCATATTCTTTATCCCCCTGCACTCTACTAAGCATCTTTTTAGAAGTTTCCATCACATTTTCTGTTTTTTTCAAATAGTGTATGGCACAGTGAGCCATATAGAGATACTCACTCCTTTAAGCATAGTTTAGATTGTGGATCTAAGTGCAAGAATGAATTCTATGTTGTAGCTCTATGAGAGCTAAAAAGAATTTATACCCTGAGAATTCATTTATCATGACCATTTCCTTTGCTATATGCTCTTTGATTTTCCTATCATCATCACAAATCTGCCCATGAAGCTTAGTGCTTCATAGTTTCTCTTCCCCCACTTACAGATTACAAGTTTTTTAAATTCATCACCAATATTTTATTCAGGAGTTGGCTGGCCCCTTTTGTACTGATGAAACCACAAAATTGTATATTTGTGTGTATATACATGAACACACAGACATATATGGTATGTTTTATGTACATGTATATATATATACATATACATATATTATACAAGCTCTACGTACATATTCAGGTATATATTATATTATTTCATATAATAAAATGCTTAATACCCATATCTTAAATATGATTCAAAATATGGGTGCCCTTTTTTCTCTGGCCTCCTGAATACTTCCTGAATACTTATACTTTTATTGTCCCTTGTAACTCTAATTTCCATAGACTAAAGTTTTTAAATTTGAGAGACACCACTCTTAAAGAACCTGTAGCTGGTGTGTGTGTGTGTGTGTGTGTGTGTGTGTGTGTGTGTGTGTATGTGTATGTGTGTGTGTGTGATGTGTGCGTATTTGTGTGTGTATGTTTGTGTGTGTGTATGTGTATGTATGTGTGTACTATTATTATTTGTCTGTGCCTTGTGCTTCCGTATGCTCAGGTAGTGTGTGTCTACATATAAAAACTTTAACTCCTTTTTGCCTCAGCATTTGTATAAAAATGGTGTACACTCTTTTGTAAAATGCACTTATTTAGTGGAAGGAAAATTATGAAAATACAGTTTTATAAAAGAGTGAGGAACATTTTGTAACTTAAAAACTTGACATGCTCTCTAAAAACCACGTGGTACAATGAGAATATTAAATCCTGAATGTACTTCGGTGAATTTCAAACTCACTGTATTTCTCGTTTTTAAAGTAACTCAATAAAAAAAGTATTTTTGAAGTATTAAGGTGGGGAGGAAAATCATAGAGATTGACTTGTAGTCAATATATGCATGCCCATGCGTACCTACACACATATATGTGTATATAATCAAAAATATATCCCCTTATGCACACAAGGCAAATAACAATATCCTAAAAGTTTATCAATCAATCAAAATCTGAGAGGATTTTGTGTGTGTGTGAAAGCTACTTTTGGTTGACACCTTATATAAAATCAGGAATTAGGTAAAAGTCCTGATTTGAGGACACTTTTGAATAAGTTTTACTTAGTTTTAAATTGGAATGACTACTTTCAATCTGGATCTTTGAGATGTGAAGATGCAACATTTAATTTAATATTTAAAATCTGACTTTAATATGGGTTGCATCTTCTACTGTAATCCTATGAAAGGACAGGGTAGAAGGAATGTTTTTCTGTTTCCCTTCCTTGATTTTACCTCACTACCATATCCATTACTTAATTGTTCTTAAAGACTGCTTTTATCATAATCCTGTTGTATACCACAGAGCAGCTAAGACATGTAGCATGAACAACTACAAGGTTCTTGGAACTTCTATTCATAGACAGCTATTATTCAGCTAGATTGACTACAGCCTGTAAATCATTTGAAATCATCTCAGGTAGGATATTATATATTTATTTCATAATTTCTGTTACTCTAGCAATCCATGACTAATAAAAAGAGTGAACAGGAAATTATACCATTTTTACTGATATCAACATGTATAAGGTAGATGGGCGATTCCAGTTTCACTGGACAACATTGGGAAAAGAATGATTAAAATGAAGAATCATGTTTCTATACAAAAACTGTTTTAATAACAAAGGAATCCTCCAATTTTAATTAAAGGGGACCTCTATAACATAAAAGAGGTCACTGTGAGCCTTAATAAGATGTCATGTTGGATTTAATATCCTCTGCTCCTTAATCAACATGAAATATATTCTTACTTGAACTCTCAGTGGCATTTAGCAATGTCACTGGGTGCCTATCTTTTTTTGCAGGCTTGTAGTGATTCAGAGATTGGTTCTGAGGATTTTTCAGCAAGTGTCTCCATTCCTTTGAGAATAACTTCTGTTTGTGCAATAAGGGGCTTTTGTTTAAAAACTGAAGTTAGTATAAAAAAAATTGGCAAAATATAACACCTCATCATGTCAAAATTCTTGGATAGAACAAAAATTCACAGAACATACCTAAACATAATAAAAACAATATACAGAAAACTAACAGCCACCATCAAATTTAATGGAGAGAAACTTGAAACAGTCCAACAGTAAAATCAGTAACAAGACAAGGCTGCTCACTGTTTCTCTTTTTATCCAATACGTTACTTGATGTTCTAGCCAGAACAATTAGACAATAAAAAATGTCAAAGGGAAACAAATTGGAAAGGAAGAAGTTAAAATATCACTACTGGCAGATTAAATGACAGTATAGTTAAGTGACCCCAAAGTTCCACCAGAGAATAACTAAGCCTGATTAAAAAAAAAAACTTGACCAAAGTGGCTGAATATAAAATTAGCTCAAATGAATAGCCTTCTTCTATGGAAAATGCAAATGCACCAAGAAAGATAATAGGAAAACAACACCCTTTATAATAGCCACAAATAATATAAAATATCTTGCTGTGACCCTAACTAGCAAGTGAAAGGTCTGTATGACAAGAATTTTAAATCTCTGAAGAAAGAAATAAAAAAAGACCACAGAAAATTGTAAGACTTCACATGATCATGGAGGAGTAGGATTAACATAGTAACTATGTTCATTTATCAAAAGGAATCACACTTTCCATGAAATCCCGATCAAAATTCCAACTCAATTCTTCACAAATATAGAAAGACTAATTCTCACCATTTTCTGGAATAATAAAAAACCCAGTATAGTGACAATTATATCCAACAATTAAGGAACTTCTGCGTGAATCACTATCCCTGAACTCAAGCTTTGCTACAAAGGAATAGTGATAAAAACTGAATGGTATTGGTACAGAGACAGCCAGGTAGATGAATAAAATAGAACTGAAGACCCAGAAATGAAACCACACACGTATGTTCACCTGATCATTGACAAAGAAGTGAAAACAGTACAGTCAAAAAAGTAAGCATTTTCAACAAATGGTGCTGGTCTCAGTGGAGATCTGCAAATAGAAAAATGGATATTGAACGATTTTTATCGTCTTTTACATTTCTCAACTCCAAGTGGAACAAGGACCTGCACATGAAACCAGATACACTCAATCCGATAGAAGCAAAAATGGGAAAGAGCCTTGATCATATTGTCACAGGGGAAAACATCCAAACATAACTCCAATGGCTCAGGCTTTGAGATCAACAATTGATAAATGGGACCCCATTAAACTGAAGATTTCTGTAAGGCAAAGGACACTGTTTAAAGAAAAAAACAACAACAACCATGTAACAATCCTATATCTGATAGAGATGTAATATCCAAAATATACAAAGAACTCAATAATTTAGACTCCAGAGAATCAAGTTATCCAATTTAAAAATGACGTATAGAGCTAAACAGAAAATTCTCAACTGAGGAATCTTGAATGACCATGAAGTCCCTAAAAAATTGTTCAACATACTTAGTCTTCAGGCAAATTGTATCAAAACAACACTTGTATTCCAGTTCATACCCAAAAGAATGGGTAAGATCAAAATCTCAGTTGACAGTAGATAGTGTCAATTATGTGGAGAAAAAGGAACACCCCTCCATTGTTCGTGGGATTGTAAGAAGGTACAACCACTCTGGAAGCAGTCTAGAAGTTCCTCAGAAAATTGGAAATATATTTACCTCAAGACCACTGTCCTTCAAAAGATGCTCCAATATATAACAAGAACATGTGTTTGGTTATGTTCATGGCAGTCTTATTATAAGAGCCAGAAGCTGGGATCAACCCAGATGTCTATCAACAGAAGAATGGATACAGAAAACATGGTATGTTTACACAATTGAATACTACTTATCTAATAAAAATGAAGACTTTGCCAATATTGAATGCAAATGGGTGGAACTCGAAAATATCATCATGAATATGATAACTCTGATCCAAAAGGACACTCCTAGTATTGCCTCACTGATAAATAGATATTACCCTCATATCTCAGAACTCCCAGGACTCACAGACCCTATGAAGCTTACCAAGTGTGGATGCTTCCATCCCATTTAGATGTGGGAAGAAAATAATCATGGGTGGCAGAAGCAAGGAAGGACTTGGTGTAGGGGAGTTGGTTGTGGGGGGATGAAGGGAGGGGAGGGTTAGTTGTGGGATGAGACTGGAGAGAAGTGCAGAATGACTGGATAATGAATACAAATATGATGCAGGCTTGAGGTATGGAGGGGGACTAGAAAGTCCTAGATGCCAGGGATGCAAGAGGCCCTCAGGACATAAGAGGGATGATGTTAGCTAAGATACACAAAAGCGTGGAGATACTACTTGAAGAAACCAACTTTCATAGATAGACATGGTCTCCAATTGAGGGATAGAGCCATCCACCCACCTCAAATTCTTTAACCCAGAAATGTTCATGTGTAAAGAAAATGCAAAAAAAAAAATGAATTAGAGACTGAAGGAGAGGCTATCTAGTACCCGCCCCACTTTAGCAACCATCCATTTGCAGAGGCAAAAAATACTATTGCTGCCAAGAAGTGTTTTCAGATAGGAATCTGTTATAACTATCCTTTTAGAGGCTGTAGCCCCTAAAATAGATGCAACTCCTGACAGGCAGCAAGTAGACTGATCCCAGGGACCCCAATGGAATTGTTATGGGAAGGAATGCAGCCAATATATGGTTTGCAATCTCTGGAAGAGCAGCTTTATCAACTATCTGGATTCTTCAGAGCCCCCAGGAACAATTACCAAACAATCAGTATGATACTTGAGTCCATGGCTCCAGCTAAATGTGTAGCAGAGGTCTGCCTTCTTTAGCATCATGGTAAGACCGTGTTATTACAGAGACTTTACATTGTATTTGCTTTACGTTGAGAAATCAAACTTAAGCTATACAGGAAACTTTCCTTGCTGGCTAGTTTTAATAGTGCTAGAAGATGACTCTGCGTTTTCTAAGTACAGGGAAAAACTTCATAATTTTCTTATCCATTGATAAACCTTAAAGGCTACATTAATGGCCTGCCACGTCAAATGCACTCGTAGTCTAATTTTGGTAATACTACTTATTCAAGTAACCAACCTCATTCTTGATTAGAATCAATGCCTTTTCTGCAGCAGAGAATTCCGGAATGGTACTGCAAACATTGGCAGCAAACATACCTAAGAAATTTTAGATCCTAGCAGAGAATATAATAATATTATTTTCCTAAATGGTCATTTTGTCAAATACCCTTTTAACTATTGTGTTTATTTCCATCGTTACATTCTCACGATTCTTTGAGTAGATAAGACTCTTATTATAGTGGGTGTTGATTAGCACTAGAATGAATAACTACTAAAAATACTGAGAATAAGGACTATTATTATTCAGCCACAGTTGGGACATCTCAAACAACCTGCTTTGGCATCAAGATATATTAAAGAAAAAGTTGCAGGAATTAAATAACCTAGAGGATTAGAGAAATGCTGTGAAATGCTGTCTCTATAAATGTCATGGCTGTTGTAAATATGAACTCCAATGGTTACAGTTAAAGGTACACCTGTCACAAGACCAAGGACAAATTAAAGGAAGGAGGATGAAGGTTTTCTCAAAACTCCAACCATGCATGCAGACATTGCTATTGGAGTAAATGTCTAGTAGGGAAGCAAGTGTCCTGTTTCCTTAGAAATGTGGTCACTGGTAAGGATAAAGTGAACCCATTCCAGCATTAAGGCAAGAAAGGACTAACTCAGACCTAGCGTCCTAGTAAATGAAGAAACTCAAAGTATTTTCATTAAAATCAGAAACAAGACTAGGAAGGTCACATTCCATGTCTTATTCAGTACAATATTAGGAATCTTAGGGAAGCAACAAGTGTGTAAGTTATGAAGACAGTAGGAGTAAGAAAAGCAGAAGTCAATTCATGATCATTTAAATATGATAGGATCCTATAAGTAAAAGGTACTAAATATATAACCAGAGACTGCATAGTGCTAGTAATTACATTCAGTAATGTTCCAGGATTAAAAGTTAGTGAAAAAATAATGTTTCAGTAATGAATATTTTGAGAAGGAAATAATAGACACAATATCCTTTACAATACATATATATTATAAATTTATGTGCAACATTGTTAAATATATTATAAATATATATTAACACCATGTTATGAAAAGTATCATTTATGTACATATATACATATATGTGTGTGTATGTGTACATACAATATATACTATATTGATAACTGTAGAAAATTCAAAAGTTTATAATGAAAATGTAAGGTATAAGAATTGCAAATTTAAGAAAATTAAAACAGAAAACAGAGCTCTACATGTCTTTTATGGTCATGGATTATCAGGGCTATTCTTATGAAAATTGCCATTCTAACAAAAGGAATTCACTTATTCAATGTAGTAATCAGTAATACCCATGCCAACTAAAACAATATAGCTGTAACGTTATACGGAAACAAAAAACACAATTATTGTATAAAGAAAACATGAATAATAAAAGAGTTGTAGAAGACATTATGTCAGGGTTTGGGGATTTGAGCTCAATGGTAGAGCGCTTGCCTAGCAAGCACAAGGCCCTGGGTTCGGTCCCCAGCCCCGGAAAAAAAAAAAGGAGACATTATGTCAGATGTAAATTTATATGACATAGCTAAATAACAAAAGTGTGTGGTATGGTATTACTATGCTATATCTATATTAATCAACACAGAAGCAAAAACCTTCAAGACCCCTCAAAGTGCTGTTGGCATTAGTCACAACAGGCCTTTACTTTGGAAATACATTAAAAATTTTAAACCCAATCAACATTTTGAAATAGAAAACAAAATACAATGACATAAAGGATATGACATGTCTCTGTGGACCGCTGTGTTCAAGAGTTTATAATAGCCTGCACTGGGTCTTCTGTTCATATCTTACAAAATTCAGTTTAGTGTTTTTATGGGATTCCTACATATGTTAGGAAGTGGGTTTCTGATTCTTCTGCCTATTTATTTGGCAATTTTTCTCCTGTTGGGTTGCCTTGTCAACACTCAGTGTCATGGTTTTTGTTTATCTTATTATATTTCATTTCATTGTGCTTGGTTGTTATAATTTGGGATGCATGGTTCTAAAGAAAAAAGGAATTAGTTATAGAAGGGAATGGAGGTGGGGAGGAACTGTGAGGAGTAGAAAAAAGGAAACTGCAATTATGGTTGATTGTATTAAAATAAATTTTCAATGAAAATATAAAATATGATACATTTCAATGAAAAAATACAGTTACAAATCAACTGCAAACAAACAAACAAACAAAAGAAAAAGACAATACACATCCTTGTTGATTTTCTGATGAAGAATGTCCAATAACAAAAAATTAGCACATTATTTTCCTATCACATAAATTCAAATCAATCAGGGGGCAGAGCCAAAATAAAAAAGATAACATATCCAAAGAATGTTATCCCTTATCAGCCAGTTTATTGTGGAATCTGTTCAACTTTACAAAATTTAAGAAATACTGATAAATAACAAAAATCAAAGGATAATAAAGGACTGTAAACATTCAAACTAGGTTACCTTATTAGATCTCAGAAAATAAGTTTATTATTCTGTAACACTGTTATATATATATATGTATATATATATGTATACATATACATATACATATAATATATATATATATATCCAGTGTGTGTGTGTGTGTGTGTGTGTGTGTGTGTGTGTGTGTGTTGTGTAAAAGATATCCCACATTTCCATATTATGGGACTTCATACATCTGAATTTACTCTCCACTACCCTCTGTTAAACCAATTTTTAAACCCCTTTTCTTTATTATAAGTATCATAGTGTAAGAACTCCTACTACTGTGGTTTCCCTCTGACGATAATCTGTATATTAATCTTCTAGTGATTTTTTCCCCTTCATATCCTTCAGGGCGTGGCAAAAACTAATTTAAATACCTGTAGAAATTTTATTTTTATGCAGCACCTGTATACCAACACAGATGTTCTTTTTTTATCTGACTGCCATTATTCCCACACACCAATAATCCACAATACTGTCAGCTCTTTGAAATGTTAATGTTCACCTTGTAAGAGAACTGAGATAAAGTGACAGGGCACATTGAAGGCTCAAGGGAAGGGCCACTGCAGCTAACCGAACACAACACAGGAAAAAATGAAGTCAGGTACACATGTAATAGTTTTGTGATCTGATCCTTCAAAGACGTGAGATATATAGAATAATTTTCTAATTGCAACATATTTGAAACACTTAATGTGCAAAAATCATGTCTACCTAAAAAACACAGGATCAAAGTGGGAGCTGACCTTGGATGCTGCCCTGCCTTGCTGATCATTCCTAGGGTGGAGGTAACAGGCACCTTTGACTGCTTTTCTCAGAACTGAACCTGCTGCACTGACTTGATTAATCACAGTCCCAACCCCCAGTCTGTGCCTGTGAGCCAGCACAACCATGCAGTCACACATGTGTGCATGTTTCCAGGCTCCAGGGATTCAAAATCTGTTCTAAAGCTAACAGCATAAGCAGGAAGTGATGAGCTTTAGGCTTTCCTATTGCTAGTATGGAAGAGGCGATCTTCACAAGCTCTTTAGAAATCAGTTAGGAGTAAAATTAATGTATTTCCGGGGCAACGGGGATACATAATGGAGATTTATAGTCATCTTTAGATTTCTAAAGGAAAGAAAGAGTGCTTAGGAAAAACATAACGAAACTAGGGAACATACAAAAGCTCTCTATACTTGTAGTACTATGATGAGAAATGACTAAGGAATAAAAGATTCTCCCTTAAAACATTCTGCACTATTCAGGTTTTACTTGATTACGTGGATTTTTAAACTTTCCTATGTGTTCATGTAAGTGAAAACCTTACCAGGTAGAAAATATTTGTTGTTTAATAAAATAATTGGTTTATCTTTCAGTAATGAAGTTTATTTCCCTCGTGTTTTAAAAAGCTTTGCTATGATATAATTTTTATTTACTTTTATTTGTTTATTTTTAAAACAGAGTATTACTCATTAGAATTTTCTGGACTTGTACCTCACATTTTAGAACAGACATGCTTTGAACTCTGAGATCAACAGCTTCGGCTTCTTAAATGCTAGAAGGAAAGTCAGGTGCCACCATGGATACCTAGATTCATTATTATGCTTTCAATCACTACATTTATTTTAGCAACATGGATAATGTATATGGTGAATTTGATGGTTAAGGAGTCATTTTCCAACATCAGTTTCCCTTCGACCATCTGAAAATTATCATTTTTCCCTTCAGCTCTGGAGATTCAGTTACCTGAATGATGTTGGCAAAGACTCTCTCCAGGTCTCTGGATATTGGCTCAGTTGTAATAAATGAGACAATGCAGTTTTGTTAGTGGCATTTTCGAAGGTAACAGAGAACTTCAAGGCCAAATAGACGCGTGGACCCTGGTAAAACTGTAGACCCACAGTGCCATCGAAGCTGCAGTTCTTCACCAAAGAGACATCTGATAGCAGGGTTTGGAGATAGCACTGTTAGTGGGCCCAATGATACATTAGAACTCTGCAAGTGCAAGGGATTCTTAATCCTATTTCATGTTGTTGAATACCTTGATCTCTACAATCCAAGACCTTTAGGCATCCTGTATCGTGTCTCTCAATTAGGGCTCTTTGTTCACTCTTGGTAAATTCCCAGGTTTCCCAGTCACTTTATATTTAATCATTTAGGTATATTTCTCTCTGTTTCTCTCGTTCTCTCTATCTGTCTCTCAGCCTCTGTCTGTCTGCATATTCTTCTCTCTGCCTCTCTCTGCCTCTCTGTCTCTCTGTCTCTCTGTCTCTCCCTCTCTCTCTGTCTCTCTCTGTGTGTGTGTGTGTGTGTGTGTGTATGTGTGTGTGTGTGCATGTGTGTGTATGTGCGGGAACACAATGTAGAAGTATATTGATGCCGAAGTCTGTGTATTTCTTCAGAAATGCAGTTCCATATAGTTTCAAAATTCCTGATATAATTTAGTGGAAATCACGTAAAGCACTCCTTGTTTTTATAAGCAGAAACATCACTCAGTCTCTTCTTTCCACATTTAAGCCTTGGTGATATAAATGCCTGCTGAATATGAGAATAAAAATGTAGAAAGGCTTCTGATTTTAAATTTTCCTACACAATAATTTTCCAGTAAATAAAAATATGAGTTAGCAATATCCTTTCTGCAAGTTAAAGACTACATAGGAAATAAATAAGGAATTAATAAATGTGTTAGCACCTTAGCATTTCTTCTACGTCCTACCCAATAGTTACACACATACTGCCAGGTAGGCCTGGCTAGATATAAAAGGGAGTGTTTAGACTCTCTCTATGCCTTTTTTTCTTCCTGACTTTCTTCTCCCACTCCATTTCTACATCTCCCCTTCCTCGATGTATTCCTGACTAGCCTCCTCCTCCCCTTATCTCCACCCTCTTCTTTGTGTCTACTCTTTTCCCACCTACACTTCCCATGCCCCTAAACAACTCTATTCTACACTAGACCCATCTTATGGCTCTTACCTTGGAGGAATGGATGCCTCTGCATGGGTCTGCTGAGGAATCCCATCACACAAAACTGTGTTCCTTAAAAATATATCCTTGGATTTATAAGACACAACATTTGGTGTACTAACTTCGTTTTGCAAACTGGCAGGTTCACATTTCCTGCCACCTCACACACTTTCCAGCCATCGACTTAATATTCCTTTCTTCCCAAACAGGGGCAAATTGGAAAGATGACCTCCCACCACTCACAAAAGAAGCCCTCCCACCACTCACACATTAGTCAGGGTAAAAGGCCACTTGTCTCTATTCAGCTCACATCCACCCCCTCTAGTTTCCTTGGGAACAGAGGTATTCATAGCCTACAAGATTGGCCTTTCTAGCTGACTCCTCCTCTTAGGACCTCTACCCTTGGGTGAGTTCTATTTCTCTTCCTAAGATGGTTTCTCTCTCACTGATGAAAAATGCTAGGCCTAGGTAAATCATTCTACCTTTGGCACTGGCTCCACAGCTCAGGTGTTGGTCACAGCTCAACCCCTAGTTTATCTCCTAATGTCCTGACAATCTACTCTAGTTGATCATTCCATTCTTAATTATTACCTTATCATTGGGTTTCTGGAAGTAATAAGGTTAATAACTCCTATTCTCACTCAAAGAAAATGGCTTCATTGCTATTTTTAATCTCTGTACTGGGATGTCTCCTGGTCTTAAAGGCTTCCAAATTTGTTTCCAATACCTGAAAGATAATAACTCTAAGTGGCCTCTTAACCGCACATTGAAAAAACTTTTACAACTCTCACCAGCAATGTGAAAAATGGAACGTTTCTATGTATAGGAGTTCGCCCACCTTCCCTCCCAACCACTTTATTCCTTGATCCAACTAGCTTGCTCTCTGCTCCCTGAAACTTTATCTCTCCAGGTCTTTTTTCACTGCTGTTGACAGCTATTTGGTCTAGCAGAAAGTCTTAAATTTCTGCCTCCTTGGAATTTTTTAATTCTTATTTCTTTCCATTCTGATATACCCTACCTCTAAGCCAGCTCTGTCGTGAGAAGGAGGAGCAGACATGCTCCATGGGCCTGCCTCAGATGTGCCACACCACCATTTAGACTGTACTGCTTAGATCATGCTGCTTGGAACCGCACAGTGGCAGAGGCTGCTTGAAGTGACAGGGAGGGAATCTCCTATCATTAAAAATAATGCCCTGGCCACCAGACAAAACATGCCTATTTGTATCTTTGCATGTTTGCCGCTCCTGATACATAACCACGCTTCTGTAGGTAAATGTCATTCAGCTCAGAGATATATATAACAAACACCAGTAGAGCTATAGCTTCAGCACCATCTTGGATGAAGGCAACCCATGACTATTTGCCATCTTTTTTATGTGTATTCCTCACATGACATTTCTCTTTACGAGAACGGCCTGAATTAAAGATGCCATGAACACTTAACAATAAAGATAAAATTTTCATACTATTTCTGTCCAGCTGTGGTAAATAATTTTAATACTCATTTAAAGATTTACAACAGTAAATATGATTACTGCCTTAAATATGTGTTTAGCCAATGTTTTGATGCTGTTATTACTGCCATTAAGTCATAATCTCTTTGCTTCCTTGATACTAGTCAGAACCAATAATTCAAAACAGACATAGATTGTCTAATTCATATATATTTAACAGATCCTCTAAATCGTGTCAGAAATCTGCTTATTATAACATGAAATGTTTAAGTTTACTATGATAGATAGAGACCTCCAAATCCTCACAAATACCTGGCACAAGATCTCCAAGATGATGTCAGAACGACAAGTGTCTCTACCTGGATTGCGGTACAATGGCCACTATGAGAGATGAGTTCATTTTCTTGCCTGCTGCCAGGGCTCACCCTAATCTGTAGACAAACAGAGGACACCCAGAAAATTAAATGTCTCATATTGCCTAGGACAAGGTGAGTCATTGCTCCAAAATTCCTTCTCTACAGGAGAGCCTCTCATCTTCCCAGACTGATGGGCAGAATATCTTTGCATGAATTGTGATGGAGAACCCAGGGACCTGGAAAAACTGTTTAGGTAATGATCTACAGACTAACCTATGTCATTTTAATTAATATATTACATCTAGATTATAATTTATTCTTCCCAGACTTCTGATTACATTGCAGCTAAATTAATGAAAGTGGGACAGCTAAAAACAGACAACTAGTCCCTTACCCCAAGGTAATCCACTAATATATTTGGTCATTAGTCTATTCACTAATTAAGAATATCAGATCTGTTATTAAAATACAAAGGTTTGCCTTGCTTATAGACTTCATGGTAAAAGATATACAAGTTCAGATGAACTTACACAAATGAAATCTTCTGCTAATTCCTTACCTAACCTCAGTTTTCAGTTACTAAATATTTCATATTTATTCCCCTTACTATGTCATTGTTGTATCGGACTTTAACAGTTTAAAATTCTAATTCTTTTCAAGGGAGTTTTGATAAATTAGCCTAACCATAGTAAAACATTGCACTATATGACCCAACTTTAATAATCACAAGTTCCAATTTTGTTTCCTTTGATTGTCTTCTAAATATATACTTAAACTGTATCTCATGCTATATTTAAACTATCATCTATCAAAGTTACAAATTTAAGTTTCCTTTGGCTGTCTTCTACCTATAGACTTGAAGTGTTTCATACACTAAATTCATGTGATCAACAATCAAATTCACAAGAACATCAAATTTTGATAGACTTTTTAATGAACACATAAAAATGCTTTTCATTATACTAAATTTATACCTATTCATTCTCCTAGAGAGAAGCCCTTCTTTCTCCTTCTGCTCCCCAATAGAATTTTGTCTTCCCTAAGCTCAGTTTAAAAACTGTTCATGGTATTAACATGCATCTCTTTTGTAAATTCATACCCTCCAGGAAACACAGTCAGATCTACCTCTCATGGACAAAACAGGCTCCATCTGCCAATCAATAGCCAAGTTTCTGCCTGATATCTATTCCTCTCCTGTTCCCTGGATTTGAAACTCTCATCTCAACCACCAAGACCTAAGGGTTTCAAATATACACTTATGAAAACTTATTTTTCCCCAAACTTACTTAACTTTATTTTCTACCTCGTGTGTGTGTGTGTGTGTGTGTGTGTGTGTGTGTGTGTGTGTGTATGCATGTTAAGTGTGTGTGTTTCTATGTGTGTGGTTGGGACTGGTGGCATACACGAGGGCACGTGTTTCAGCATTTTTACAAATCAGGGCATTTACTAAAACTCTATATCCAGGACAGCTCCAGGAGAGCAACCGACAGAAGCTCCAGCCTATTCTCACAGAAACAAGCACTTTTCTGGGCCTTCACCTTCCTAACTACAAATGGACAGACCCTAAACAGCAAGGAAACTTAGAAAGCTCCTAAGACTTGACCAACATCTCTATCCCCATTTTCTTAGGTTTCCTAGAGACACATCACTCCAAAGTCAGCAAGAAGCAGCTAAAGGTCACATTGAATCTATTGCTGATACACCATCACGTGTTTCTAGTTTCTCCTATTTTTTTATTAGACAAAAATGGAGAAATTTTAGCACCTTAACGTTCTTTCTTTTAGGCTCCACCAAACAGATATTAGCAACATCCAGGTAGGCTGGGTTTGCAATAAATTGGACTTTTGCCTCTCTTCACTTTCTCTGAATCCCTTCTATCTCTCTCCATTCTCCACATGTGGTTGGCTGGCCTCATCTCTCTGTTCCTCTTTCTCTCTCTGCCTCTCTTTCTTTCTCTGTTTCTCTCTTTCTGTCTCTTTTTTCTCTCTGTGTGGCTCTGTCTCTGTCTCTGTCTCTCTCTGTCTGTCTCTGTCTCTGTCTCTGTCTCTCTCTCTCTCTCTCTCTCTCTCTCTCTCTCTCTCTCTCTCTCCTTCTACTTCTACCTACCTCCCCTTCTTATGCCCAAGTAAATTCTATCCTATAGTAGACCTGTTCTATATCTCTTCCTTCTGAGGAAGGAATGAATCTGTATGGGCTTGCTGAGGCAAGTCCTCCCACCACACCATACCACAATCCACAAAATATATCCTTGGCTTTACAAAAACACCAAACTCTGATTCATATTTGAACAGCATGTACTGTGCATTATAAAATTGTGGAAAGAAAAAATATTCAAAAATAAAAAAGTTGTCTCTGACTATATATGGAAATAACTTGCTTCATACCCATGACAGAACTTTCAGAAACTATACCTGTGTGGCTAAATTTGATTCAATGTAACAATGAGCAGATACATATGGTAACATATCAATTCATGCCATGCTGAGAGGAGGGGATGACCACCCATAAACAGACTGTGCTACTGCAGGTCACTCCCTCTGAAGGTTCTGCCAAAGCTGGAGAAGTTTAAATCTTCTTGAAAACATATGTCTATTGCCTATCATCCTGTACTTTAAAGATACCTATCAAATACTGATTAGTTGGAGGAAAAAGTCAGTAAAACTACAATGAAGCAGTGTTGTATTTGTCAAAGTTGTCAGAGTATGCCTGCAAGGGAGTACTTAATAAGACAAAGCTGATTTGATATTTTTAAAGGCAATGTTTATATCAATAGCACTTTCCAGATGTGGAGTTTCCTGTGTAGAATACACTGGCTTGAATGCAATCCTTCCTACTTAATGTACCTCTGAGCAGATTAAGATTAAGGCAGTTATATCATGGATTAGTATACATTACAAATGTTATACAATAGTGACAAAGTTAAAAATTACGTAAGGTTAGAAAACAAGAAAATGCATGTAAGATTTTTTTTCAGCTATCAAGATACTGTGTCAAGGTGGAATTTGGATGCTGAAAACTCATAAAGAAATACCTGTGTTTTTAAACAAATTACAATTTCTATTATAAAAGTAAGGAGTGATTGTTGATATTATTAAAAGCATCCTTCTGTGAGCTTTGGGTTTTAGAATTATTGCTTTGGACACATAAAGCCAACTTGTTAGTGAAAAGACTAGTGCTAAGGATCCACAACTTTGTGCTGACCACAAGAGAGGTTCTGCTTCCTAAATTAAGTTAAGATAATCCTGCTCAGTAATGATGGAAGCTTGTCTCTCAGGTGATTCTAAATCTCATCCAGTTGAAAAAGAAAATAACCATCTCAATATTATTTAAGAATAGAAACCTGTATAAGATGTATGCAGTAATCTATACTATGATAGTCTGTGGATAGATATCATGGCTTTGTAATCTCTGCATTTGATTTCAGTTAGAGAATTGGAAATATTATTTTTGAAACTTATAAAAAATTTGTATGTCCTACTTACAATATCTGTATAATGAAGGGGACTAAGAGACCAATTCAATGGTTACTTAACATGGGCAGTTAGAAGAATTGTTGCAGTATTGAATTAATAGATCATAAAATTGACCCAAATGATACATGGAACACTATCTGGGAATAAAAAAAAATGTGTACCTATAGTTTTTGTTTTTCTTGGGAGAACTCTAATTATGCTCAGTTTTCCATGTCCCCTTTTTTTCATAGCAGAGAATTCTAGTGTACATCGTATAATCTTTTAACTAATGTCTCTTGAACTCTTCATTGTATCTGAATATTGGAGTCCTCTCTTCTCCCTCCTCGCCTTTACATACTTTCTTCTTTTGATCATCCTTTCTTTATTTCTGGACTTTGAGAAAGAGTCTCATTCTGTAGCCTAGGCTGGCCAAACAATTGTAGTGATCAGTTTGCTTATACCTCCTGAAGGATATGTTTACAGATGTGAGGAAATAAACCATGAGAGCTATTTTTAATTCTTTTCTATTTACACATTACTTATATTCTTTGTCTTTTTATTGGATAGTTTATGTATTTATATTTCAAATATTATCCACTTTCCTGGTTCCTTCTCTTCCATCGCCCATCCCAATGCTTCTATGGGGATGCTCACCCTCCCACCAGCCCTCTCACACATCAAAACACTGGCATTCCACTACACTAGGGAAAAGTGCCCTCAGAGGACCAAGGAATCCTTGCTGTCATTGCAAGATAATTCTATCCTCTGCTACATGGGCAGCTAAAATCATGGTTGCCCAAGTTGGTAGTTTAGTCTGTGGAAACTCTGTGTTTTCTGGTTGGTTGTTGTTCTTCCTATGTGGTTTCAAACCCTATCAGCTCCTTCAGTCCTTTCTCTAATGCCTTCAGTGGGGTCCCTGCTTAGTCTGATGGTTAGCCACAAGAATATTAGTTTGTATAGGCAAGGCTCTGGCAGAACCTCTTAGGAGACTTTCATATCAGGCTCCTGTCCACAAACTTCTCTTGGCCACAGCAGTAGTGACCGGGTTCCGTGGATGCATATGGGATGGATCCACAGGCTGGGCAGTATCTGCATGGCCTTTCCCTCATTCCCTGCTCCCTTAATTTCATTGTATTCCCTACCATGAGTATTGGGTCCCCCCTTCTAAGAAGGACTGATGCATCCAAATTTTTGTCTTCCTTCATCTTGAGTTTCATATGGTATATTAACTGTATCTTGGATATTCTGGAACTTGGGTAAATATCCACTTACCAGTGAGTGCATATCATTTATGTTCTTTTGTGAGTAGGTTACCATACTCCAGATAACATTTTCTAGTTCCATTCATTTGCTTATGAATTTCATGAAGTTATTGTTTTTAATATCTGAGCAGTATACCATTGTGCAAATGTAACATGGTTTCTGTATCCATTCCTCTGTTGAGCAACATCTGGGTTCTTTCCAGCTTCTGGTGTTATAAATAAAGCTGCTAGGAGCATAGTAGAGCATTTGTCTTTATTTTATATTGGCGCATCTTTTGGGTATTAGCTCTGGAGTGTTATCGTTGGAACCTCATTTTGAACTGTGTCCAATTTTCTAAGTAATTGCCAGATTGATTCCCAATGTCGTTTTAACAGCTTGCAGTCACACCAGGAATGGGTGAGTTTTTCTCTTTCTCCACACCCTTGCTTGCATTTGCTGTCACCTGAGTTATTGATCTCAGTCATTATGATTGGTATAAGGTGGAATTTCAGCATCATTTTGATTACCATTTCCCTGATGACTAAGGATGTTGAACATTTATGTAGGAGCTTCTAAACCACTTGAGATTCCCAAGTTAAGTACTCTTTGTTTAGCTCTCTACCTCATTTTTAAATAGGATTATTTTAAATTATTATTATATTAAATGAATAATTATTATTTTAAATAGGATTATTGAGTCTAATGTCTTGGTTAATGTATATTTTCAGTATTAACCTTGTATTAGATGTCCAGTTGCTGAAGAACATTTCCCAATCTATGGGTTGCCATTTTGTCCAGTTTACAATTCCCTTTGCTTTCTCTCAAGGTCCTATTTATAAATTCTTTATCTTAAAACATGAGCCATTGTTGTTCTTTGGTCGAAGTACTTCCTTTTCTTCAAAAGAGAAGAATCAAGCAAAAATATGAAGCAATAAAATGAAACATCAGCATCGTTTATACTTCAATCTATTAATATTTGTGATCCACTTATTATTCTGTGATATCTTTTAAGGCAATCGGTAAAGTTTTCTATCTCGGACTACTACAGAAACTGTACAGCTAGTATTTTAATATAGATAGCTATGGCTTTTTTCCTCACCATGGTGGCTGCTGATTTTTCTGGTTATCCTATTATTCTTGCATCCCCCAAATACTGGGGTACATTGCAGCAACTGTGTTTTAACATTTAACAATAACCTCTTCTTGCATGTCTTCAGGAAATCTATCCATACAACCCCGCACCCGCCAGTGACAAGCCTCAGTGGCATTCCATGAAGTCTCCATGCCTTCATAAAATGTTACTACCTAAATACTTACTACCTCATCACTTTTTGAATAAAGTTTCATACTGACCCCCAAAGCATCACTTCCCAGAGGCATTACCTCTTTGATTTTGGACTCTTCTGTATTACAACTGATTCATTATTAAGAGCAAAATGGCCAGCATTCACTGCCAACATAGCAAGGGTTTCAAATTAGTGGCTTCAGTATTGAAATTTGTGAATTGAAAATTTCTCTAGTACATCCAGGAAACAAAGTTTATCTCATGCGGAAAGGGAATTCTGGAGGATTCAGGCAGACAGAGTAAGAACTACAATGCATTCCTCTTTATCTCTGCATTTATATGTAATGCAGGGAAAAAGAAATTAGAGATATAGTTAGACATAGAGAGATACAGAGAAAGAAGATGAGAGAGAGACAGAGAGAAAGGAGAGACAAGATTCTAGACAAGATGAGCCTGAAGAAACAGTAGATTCTGAAGATGTTAGCCACTGGAGTAATTAGATCAGCTGAGAAGATATTACAAACAAATCAGCCCAAAATAGGCACTGTGAATCAATACTCCAGGTTACCACTTTTCTCTTCCTGGTTTCCAGGTGCCCCTCTGATATAAAGCAGAAAATTACTCCGAGGAAGCAAGGCTGATTAATAGAGATTATGACAGTCCACAGAGGTGATCAAGAGCTATAGGGTACAAATATAAAGCACAGAGGTCAGTGAACCTTATTGTTTCAAATATGCTGTTGAGGATGTACTGAGAAATGTATTCTGATAACAATATGAGGAATATGAAATTAACATAATGCTCAAATACAAATCCAATAGCAGGAATTGTTTTTTTGCTTGATTGCAGGGAAAGTGAATGGCATACTAGTGATTGAATCAGGGCCATGGCTGAGAAATATTCCCCTGGAATTAGGGAATGTCTATTGTTTAGGATATCTAGTACCTAATATGGCCACAATAAATTCAGTATGAAGGAAGGAGAGGCTGAATTAGTTCAACCAAGGAATTAAATCACAGGTGTTTGAATCACTCAGTCTTGATGAAAAGAATTG
Organism: Rattus norvegicus; assembly: GCF_021556685.1. Taxonomy (NCBI): domain Eukaryota; kingdom Metazoa; phylum Chordata; class Mammalia; order Rodentia; family Muridae; genus Rattus; species Rattus norvegicus. Next base: position 124,491,374 of record NC_141534.1, read on the forward strand.
TTCCTAGCTTTATTGTAACATGCTATGCCAGGTTTAGTTGATATGTCTCAAGGAAACTCGCCTTTTTTTGAAGGTTATTTTGGAGAAGTGTATTTAAATGACAGTAAAGATATGGGAAAGGTCTGGATGAAGAGGAAAGAGGATACACTCTACAGGGTATTTAATGAATGAGAAAATAATTTTAAAACAAATAATAGAAAATCCTGAATGTAGAACAACAAAAATTGAATACTGCTAACATTAAAGATCAAGATTTCAAAATTTTGGTTTAAGCCCATATATTTTATAAGTATATATGCAATGAAAAAGACACCTTAGAGACAGAGTTATGTTTATCCTAGAAAACATAATTATCTTACCAGCTACTGGAAGGAAAAGAGGAGAGGAAAGGACAAATTGGGACAGGATCAGGTGTAGGAGGAGATCAGGATGATTTGCAGAATGTCAGGAAATTGAACAGATGTGTAGAGCAATGGAGGATGGGGATCTGTAGGTAGGCACCAGAAAGTCCCAGATGCCGGAAAAGCAAGAGGTTTCCAGGTCTCAAAGGGGACGAGATTAGCTAAACTGTCCAACAAAGGGAGGAAGAAACTGCAGAGTCTATATCCAGAGGTTAGGCAAGGCCCCAGTTGGGGGATGGGTTCACTCACTCATCTTCAAATTTTAAACCAGATATGCTACTGTCTAGAGGAAATACATGGACAAAGTGTGGAGCAAAGCCTGAAGGAAAGGCCATGCAGTCTCTGACCCTGCTGGTGATCCATTGCATATACAGATATCAAACCCAGACACTATTGCTGATTTCAAGAAGTGCTTGTTGACAGGAACCTGACAGAGATGTCTCCTGAGAGGTTCTGCCAGAGACTGACAAATACAGAGGCATATGCCTCCGCCCAACAATTGAACTGAGCAATGGGACTCCAATTGAGGAGTTAGGGAAAGTACTGAAGGAGGTGAAGAAGCTTGCAACCCCCTAGGAAGAACAAAAATCTCAACCAACCAGAGGCCTCCCCCAGAGCTCCCAGGGACTATACCACCAACCAAAGTTATGCACTGAGGGACTCATGGCTCCAGCCACATATTGAGTAGAGGGTGGCTTATCTGGCCTCAATGGGAGGAGAGACACTTGGTCCTGTGAAGGCTAGATGCCCCAGTGTAGGGGAATGACAGGACAGAGACGTAGAAGTGAGTGAGTCAATGGGAGAACACCCTCATAGAAGCAGGGCACGGGTAATGGTATAGGGTTTTGAAGAGGGGAATGCTATAAATGAGTTAACGTTTGAAATCCAAATAAATAAATATCCAATAAAAATGAATGAGTAAAAATAAGAAATTTACATAGGAATAGTTCAACATCGACAAGGAAAATAAATAGAAATTTTTTTGTGCGGGGATACGGATTGAAGACGTTAATAAGCAATAACCCCATGAGGAGCAATTATAGAGTTGTATATTTAAAGAGGAAAAGCTTTATCCTACATGCAAAACAAAAGAACCTTCAAGAGGAATGGGATGCCTTCATGTTGACTTCTCAGCACTTTCTGCATTCAGTAGGAAATAGGACAACTGTCTTCTTTTTTGAAAGACCCACAACACAATGAAAAAAGGTAATTAGTGAGTGGTAATGAAAACTAGTATGTGTGCTGGGACAATCTAAAAGTGTTAATATTTATCATTAAAGGACTTATCTTCAATTACTCTTGCCAGAAATACTGCCCCATCCTTGTTGGCTGTGTTTTGCCACTTTCACATCTTCAAGACTTCACCTAATAAATTCCTTTTAGTACTATAAAAGGTAGTGTAACTGATATGAAGAATATTTGCAAGAGTACACCATACAAAATGAAATATAAATATTGCACACATAATAATGGTCAATTAATTAATTAAACTTTTAAATTTTTACTATGTATGTACTCATGGCAAAATATTTCTCTTCTTCCATTATTTCTCTCAGACAGCCTCAGAGAATTTTCATTGATCTTTAACAAATGTGATGACTTGTGTATAATGTGATGTGGCAGAAAACAGGGTACTGTGTCATTCGTTCTACGTATCTGAAGAAGAGTGTACATTAGATGTCCCTAGTAGAAATTAAAGCATAGGTTTCAACTTTGAGATCATCCTTTAAATCCTTTAAAAAAACCAGTTATATTGTATCCTTGGGTACTTCTGTGTTCTGACAGTCCCAAAGTTGAATCCAGCTCAAGGGGAGGCCCAAGACCATACAAAATTACGGAGGCATTGGGGTATTCACAAAAATGGACCAATCATGACTGTCCTTCATTAGACCCAACATGCAGCTGAAAGAGTCAGATACTGATATGTGAACCCAACCAATGAACCATGACCTCTCTGATTGAATTAAGGAAAAGCTGGAGGAAGCTGAGGAGGAGAGCAACCCTGTAGGAGGACCAGTGGTCTTAGATAACCTGGACCCTTGTGATTTCTCAAACACTGGATCACTACCCAGGCTGCATATACCAGCTGAGATGAGGCCTCCAACACATATAGAGCAGGGGACTCCTGTGTCTGGGTTCAGTCAGAGAAGGTGCACCTAATCCTCCTGAGACTAGAGGCCCCAGGAAGTTTAGAGTTCTTGTGGGTTGGGTAGGGTTGGGACATCCTCTTGAAAAGTGGAGGCAGGGTAGAGAGGAAATATGGGATGTGGAACTCTCAGGGGCGTGAGTGGACAAGGAAGAGAATATAACCTGGAATGTAAAAAACAAAAGAAAACAAAACAAAAACAACCAGAAAAAAACAACAACAACAAAAAAAAAAAAAACCAGACCTTTATAGAGTTTTCCATCTTCTTTTGTTGAAAGCTAGATGGCTCTGTGAGAACAGATGTAAAAACTCTTTCAGTCATACCTTGGCTTGAGATTTTTAATGGCAAATGTAATATTTGTCTAAGATCTATGAGTACCATAGGGACTTTCTTCCATGAGAATACATTTTTAATGACAATTACATTTGTAGTAGGCTGAATTAACTATTATCATATGTTTATTTTCTTTTCCCTATTAAATGTCTGCGTCATATTTTCATATCCCTACCCATGAACTAAATGTTTCTTAAATTTATTAACATATTTGTATTCATATCTGGATGGCTTTTTTAAACTGATGAAACCACAAAATTGTGTGTGTGTGTGTGTGTGTGTGTGTGTGTGTATGTGTTGAAATAGATTAATATACTCATGTAAAGTATGTTTCAATGGTTTAGTGTACTCTATTTGCTATGGTTTTTCTCTGAATGCTAATCTTTAAATTGTCTTCTGTACCCCAATTTCGATGCCTTTTACATACTTATCATTTTGTTATACAAAGACAAATATTTCCTCTAATTACCCATAATTAATCATTCAAATGCTGTTTTCATTTAAGGAAAAGTTCACCATCCTTAGTAATCACAAATATGCACATTGTAATCATGTTGAAATTTTATTTTTCATTATTCGGGATCGTGAAGACCACACATGCTAACTAGGATGATGAGTAATAAGAAATCTCACCCACTGCTGGTGAAAAAAACACACTTTTACTGCCACATTGGAAATCAGTTTGGTTTCCTGGGAATGATTTACCTCAAGTTCCATGTGTACCATTGTTGATTATAAATTGATGGGATTCCATATCATATTATAGACATACTTACTAGTTCCTATTCTTTGCGGCTATAGTCATATTAGTTATAAATAGGAAATAGCCTACCTTTCCATAGTGGAGAAATTAATAAAAATATGGTATATTACAAAATGAAATATTACTAGGCTATTAAAAATGAAGTAATGGATCTCATAGTTAAATGGATGGAACAACAACAACAGCAAACCTCATTGTGAGTTATCCAGAACCTTAAAGACAAAACAGTCTGTATAGTTTATATTTGGATGTTTTATGACTTGACAACAGCATACAAGAATTAGGATGGAGGGAAGGATTTTGTGACAATTGAGAAATAATATGAATAATTATTGTGATAATTTGGAATGACATTGGAATGCAGCAATTAAATGGAGATTGGGGAATGAAGATGATAGTGTGAAATACTAAGGGACAGCTAAAACTTTGAGTCAGATCAGTTCTTAATATATAACATAAATAAAAAGTCTAAAGGAAATAAAAAAAAATGGGAGAGAATGACCGAATTAGACATCTCTTCCCACCAAATGAATTCTCCAACTCCATGTATTGGCTCTATCTACTATATTGTTTTGGACAATGTCTCCTCATTGTAATACTCCAATCACTTCAAACTATTGCCTAAGCTACTGATTGCTCCATACAACTCATGATAGCTGTACTGTTGAAGACAACACCTACATTCTTTGAACATAGAGAAGACAAACAGGTGCCTAACTAAAACCTTTACCTCTTGAATAGTGTTGCTGGTACTGAAATGTGTTTGGCATGGTTACGGAGGGAAAACTTAAACACCAACCCACCTCTATACTGCTTGACCTACCACAGTCAGCTGCCTACAGGATACACTGCTGCAATAGTGGCACCATCAAGGGAGTAAACAATACTATCTGACTGGATTTGAGACATACACAATGAGACAGAACACATTTCTACCTTTGTGCTCATGACAAAACACTGGAGTTTAAGGATTAAAGCAGGTATTATTGTCTGCTATAGAAATGTAGGTACAAAATGATTCCTAATAACATTCTTTTATGCCCATATATCAATATACTACTCTCCTATTAACACAAAAGCTAGCATATACAATAGATGGAGCCAGTTATAGAGAACAATACCTCCACAATATGCAGAGCAAATGACCTTGGATCATACTATCATAAATGAGTCATTGCCATCTAATCTTTTCCTTCATAGATCAGGAATGTTTTCTAGAAGGCATGGAAGAAATATTGTAAAGCACAGTGGTGCTGGAAGGAATGCAAGCAAGTTAATAATGTCCAGATACAACAGGACTGATACACATATTGACTCATATAAATCAGGAAGCCATGCCTAGGTTCTGCACAGGTTTGCAGGTCAAAATTATTTTGATAGCTGAGTAATATTCCATTTTGTAGATGTACCACATTTTCTGTACCCATTCCTCTGTTGAAAGACATCTGGGTTCTTTAAAGCTTCTGACTATTATGAATAAGGCTGCTATGAACATAGTGGAGCACGAACTGAATAATATCATCCTGTGTGAGGTAACACAATCACAGAAAAACACACATGGTATGCACTCATTGATAAGTGGCTATTAGCCCAAATACATGAATTACCCTAGATGCACAGAACACATGAAACTCAAGACGGATGATCAAAATGTGAATGCTTCACTCCTTCTTTAAAAGGGGAAAAAGAATATCCTCGGCAGGGAATAGGGAGGCAAAGATTAAAACAAAGGCAGGAGGAACACCCATTCAGAGCCTGCCCCACATCTGGCCCATACATATACAGCCACCCAATTAGACAAGATGGATGAAGCAAAGAAGTGCAGGCTGACAGGAACCGGATGTAGATCTCTCCTGAGAGACACAGCAAATACAAAGGTGAATGCCAGCAGCAAACCACTGAACTGAGAACGGGACCCCCGTTGAAGGAATCAGAGAAAGGACTGGAAGAGCTTGAAGGGGATTGAGACCCCATATGAACAACAATGCCAACCAACCAGAGATTCCAGGGACTAAGCCACTACCCAAAGACTATACATGGACTGACCCTGGACTCTGACCTCATAGGTAGCAATGAATATCTTAGTAAGAGCACCAGTGGAAGGGGAAGCCCTTGGTCCTGCTAAGACTGAACCCCCAAGGAGTGTGATCGTTGTGGGGAAACCAGGAAAGGGGAATAACAATCGAAATTTAAATAAGAAATACTCAAGTTAATAAAGGAAAAAAGGGAAAAAAGATTAAAAAATTATTTGGCATTCAACCACTAATAGCTGGAACTGAATATGATCTACCTCACTAAGAAGCTCTCTCCAGTTGACAAATTTTCTGATATCAAAAACTGCTTTGTTCCAGTACAGTTTCATGGGAGTAGAATCCACACTGAGACAGGTGCTTCATTCTACCTTACATAAATAAATGGTAATTTTGATTCATAATATATTATATTTTTAACCATGCTGGTAATTTCTCATACATTATTACTCCCAAATTAATATTTTCTTGGGTTTTTCTCTGTGAGCATGTATCTCTGTTTCTATGTGCTTCTTGTGTTTTATCCTTTCTGATTCGTTTGGTTTTTTGTTCTGTATCAGTCGGGATATTTTTTCTTTTTATATTTTCTAAGGGGTGGAATGAGAACATGACAAATTATATTGTTGTGAAAATAGAAAAAAATCAGGGAGGGCAAAATAAGGAAGGATTAGAATATGTTGTCTGAAAAAAGCAATTTTCAAAAATTAGTATTTCAAACACTGATACAGATTACATATTCATTCATCTTCATGTATTAACATTTAATTAAGTTAGTCTTCAGAGGATACATTTCTCTTCGTCCAAGGAAAACTTGTCCCAGTCAAACCTCTACTTCTGCTCTGATGCTTTTCTAGATGGAACTCAGTTTTAAATGGAGTTCATTTTACATACTCTGTCCAGTCACTGGTGAGTTATACTCTTTTTTCACTGAAACAGTGACGTTTCAACCCTGGGACTGCCACATACTGGGCATTCATCCTAGATTGAACAACATGACTATGTTTCAATGGTTTTAAAACAATAAATACCATTTGAGTTGATTTGTATTGTCCTTTTGTTCAAGCATGTAATATTAAGTTACTGCGAAATATTTTACTCTACTTATGTCTCAGATAAAGTTGTTATCTGTTCATTTATTTCATCATTCAACCTCACTTTGTTTGGTGATTTTTGATACATACTCCCAAACTGCAGCCTAGGATTCCTTCTAAGTAGTGAAATCCAAAGTGTCCTCAGACAGGTACCTCAAGTTCATCTCTCTCAGTGTGGAATTACAGGTTATAGCATGGTACCTTCTATCTACTTTTTTTTTATTCAAAAATTTCATTCCCCAAAAGAAATGAAATAATGAAATTCACAGGTAAATGAATGGAACTAGGACATATCATACAGAATGAATTAGCTCAGACAAACAAAACAAATATGTAATCTGTTTATGTGTGGACATTAGCTGTTAAGTCAATGATTACCAATGTGCAATCTACAGAATCATAGAAATTGTGTTTAGAGTGAGGGACTAGGAATAATAGATAGGTCCCATTAGGAGGGATAGAATAAATCGATATGCATCGTATGGTGGCTTGAAAATGGAGGGAACAAGTATGATAATTATTGAAGACGTGAGTAGAGCAATGAAAATGGAGATAAGTAACATTAAGAGACATGGTTACTGTGTTAACAAACAGTTAGCCTTTATGAATACATGCATATGAATGCAATTTAAATGATTTCTTTGAACACTATGCTCTGAAATTAGAGATATTAGTTGATAACAATAGGTTAAGTAGCAAGGCCATGGCTTGTGCATGTACTTATTAGCAAGATGATCAGTCTGAACATGCACATAAATCTATTCCTGAAGGCATGAATAATAAAAAGTCACATGCACAAAAGTGCTACTGTATATGGGACAGGAAAATGAAGAAGGATAAGGAAGGAATGTGGAGTGTCACTTTGAGATATTGAACTTCAATAATTGACTGAATAATGTTGATAGATTCCAATTCAACATAGATCTGTTTATCTATCTATCTACCTACTTACCTACATATCTGCCTATTTATCAATATTTTATTATTATGGATATAATAAAAATATGGCATCAGCAAAACTTCATCCATGTATTTCCGCATTGTGTGTGTGTGTGTGTGTGTGTGTGTGTGTGTAGGTGTGTGTGTGTGAATTCCTTAGTGTGGTTTAATCATATTCAGCTTTTCCTTCCATTTCTTCCAGATGAAATCCTTCCCTGCCCATCTATTTTTGTATCTTTTTCAGAAACAATTTAAACTGGAGTATATATAGCTGTGAATCCACCAACTTGTTACATTAACAGGCCTGGAAAAATTAGCTACTGATGCAATAGTGGTATGAGTGACATGAAAATAACCAGCCTACATTCTTGTTGGATTCAAGGCTTGTTCCCCAAATTGAAATGTATAAATTGTCCTGTTATTTGAATCAAAAACCTGTAGCCAAACATAATATAGGCCTGAAGGGAAAGCAAATGTTATTACTCTGATAAAAGATCATAGTATTAATCTAAGTCCTAATGACTTCTCCTTAGACCCATAGCTTTCTGTATTTTTCAACCCTCTTGAGAGAAGATTCTTCTGCTAGAACATCATGCCTAACATAAAGATCAATAGCTGTTCAAGATGCATGGAGTAAGAGAATGCTCAATTCCAGTCACTAAGTAAAATGTCTATATCATGTTTCTCTCCCAGGGTTCAGGATTCATTGTGGAAGAAAGGCTTGTAGAGTTATAAGTATTATAGACAGTATAGAACTAAAGTCAGCTTTCTTAAATGTTTGACTACTGCTGACAACTACACACTGACTTCAGTGTAAGATACACAGAGATTTATTCTCTCTCTCTCTCTCTCTCTCTCTCTCTCTCTCTCTCTCTCTCTCTGTGTGTGTGTGTGTGTGAGTGTGTGTGTGTGCACCATGACCACATGTAAAGGTCACAGAAAACTTTGGAGAGTCAGTTCACTACATGTGCATGTGTACGTATTCTAGAGAGCAAACTCAAATTGTCAGGCTTAAAAAGCAATCACCTTTGTCTGAATTGCCAGGGTGGCAGGATGCCTAGGCAGGCCTCACCTGCTCAGAAGGGGAGAGGAAGAATAGGGGAAAGTTTGTGGGAGGGGTGGTGATTTGGGAGGGGGACAACGAGCATAATGTAAAGAGAATAATTAAAATATAAATTAAGTTTTAAAAAGTTAAAAATGATTTTCATATATATATATATATATATATATATATATATATATATATATATATATATATATATGTTCTTGTAATAAATATACACGTCAGGAAACTGATAATATCATGGGTCTGTATTTCATTATAGGGGAGCTTTTAAAAAACAATGGTATAAATATGAAGGAAAACTAGTGACAGACTAAGTGTCTTCAATAAGGCTTTTACTTCTGTGAACAGAAACCATGAGCAATGCAACTCTTATAAAGATCACATCGAATTGTGAACGACTTATAGGTTCAGAGGTTCAGTCTATTATCTTCAAGGTAGAAGCATAGCAGTTTTAAGGCAGACATGGGGCTGTAAGAGTTGAGAGTTACACTTATATTATGAAGGCAGCAAGCAGAAGATTGCATCTCAAGTAGCTAGGATGTGGTTATTAAAGACCACACACACAGGGACATACCTACTCCAACAAAACTACATCTCCAAATAGTCCAACTAGCTGGGCCAACCATATACAAACCACTGAATTACATGGTGATGCTAGTAGAAGCTGAGATGTGAGGAGTGAATGTGAGGAAGGATAAATATCCCTAAAATCGTTTTGAGAAAGGCATATGGAATCAGGCTTCTGCAAGAGGGACTTCTCTACACACACACACACAATATATATATATATATATATATATATATATATATATATATATATAAACTTTTTTCAAATAAGGTTAACTAGCAATAAGACAATGGTTTCTCCACAGGACATTACAGCCAGACAAGTACATTTTCCAGTGCCAGATTGGGTTGTCTACTTTGAATTTACTTCCAGAGAATTCGCATACAGTCCATCCCATTACAAACCTTCTTGGTTACCATACAGAATTTGAGAGTAAGACCCTATTGCTGAGGTCAACACATGGTTAAGTCAAAGAACAGAGAGAATGTATCGATCATTGACCAATAAGCTTGATTCTACTGTGTACCTTAGTGAATAGCTTTCATAGTACCAGACTAAATGAAGCAGGCTACTGCAGAAGAAGTATAATCACCACTTTGTCAAGCTTGGAAATACTTCCTGCCAATAAATACTTCTGATACAGTGATGAACTTCCTATCATGAGAATTACCATCATTTTGAGTTGGATTTGAGTCCCAAAAGGAAACCTATAATTGGCACAGTTTTCTGTAGTAGGATCCTGCAAATAAACAGGGCCTTCATATTACTTGCACATCTACCACTATTACCATGCTAAGTCTTACTGATTTAAATCAGTCCATAAGTCATAATCATACCAATAAATTAGTGTAGCCATGAAAATATTCAAAGAATAGAAAATCTGGCATACCCTTGTATAAAATGTATAGGCATATTTTATTGTTTAAATGGGAAGGCAGGGATTCTTGTTTATATTATATAATTTAATATATGCAATTTTCAGTTTTAGCACATATTGTATTTTCTGTGTAAAACTATGTGGCATGGAAATAATCATATACAAAATAGTTGATAGATTTCATAAAACTTTTGGATGGTTCTGTCCATGGATTCATGGTTATTAAATAATTAAAATAGTGCATATCGAAGAAAGTACCATAATGATATACATTAATGCTTTTGTGACCTTTCATGAAGGAAGGATACCAGTAAAGGCAATGTGAGTAACGTATCATGATTTCAAATTGCTTCCACCAATTTACTATGTAAATTTTATGATATTTCCTTTAACCATATGTGGGTCTTACTTGAAAAAAGAGAGCTCAAATTGTTGAAATGCATATAATATAGAAAACAATTAATATTGAAATTAATCATTTTTTGGGCTCCGGATTCTTTTAAAAACTCTAAAATAGGAAAATTATGAACTTAGGTGTTATATAAATTTCAGTTTAATCTATGAGTTACTTTCTTGCGAGAGAGCAGTCTTAGGATTAAGTACTGAAAATTTGAACATTATAAACAATGCTTTAGTCATCGACTTGTGATATATGGGTGATTTTGGAAGCAGGTTTATAGTATGGAGAATCATTTCTCTGAGGAAAATAAAACTGTGAGAGAACTAAGGTTAAAAAAGTAAGAGGACTACTTCTAAATGCAGCCCTGTAGCTAAATAAAAATTAAATTTCAGACAATATCTATGAGCTTGTGAGAGAATATTTGTAATACTTATTTCATCCTCATGTGTTTTCTAAAAATGTAAAATCTATTATTTTATAGTTGGCTATTGAGACCACTGGAAACTTTGGCTTTGAATGTTCTATAGGTCTTGCCAAAAATATATACAAGAATTCTTGGTGAAAATTTGTGACTGAAAAGGATGATTCATTAAAACCCCAGGGATGGACAGAAGTTGGAAGACTTCTGATCACAAACGTATTATTTATTATTAGTGGACAATAATTATTTCCTTAACTACCCTCTCTGATTTTGCAACCAAAATATTTTAGGAGTGTTCTGAAACAAGAATTTCTTAGTTCAGTTCATATATGAAGTCAAAGAAAGACGTTCCACACTGGGACGTGGTGATTTGCCAGGCAATGGGAAAACTATATTTTACCTATGTTTTACATATATATGATATCTAGTTCCATTTCTTTGGGGAGAAATTGTTGCTTTGCTATCAAAAAATAACATTTAAGTAGTAAGTATGACTATGGAAACATTATAAAAATCCAAGGACAGAAAGTGACTAAAGATTTAGTAAAATTTAACAAAAAAAAAATATTACAAGGCCTGAAGGTAACATACAAAAAGTGAAAATCATTACTACTAGGCTGCAAAAATTCAGAATTGTGGTATAAGATATATGATATATATATATATATATATATATATATATATATATACATATATGATTTCAAGAAGAACTTGCTCACAGGAGCCTGGTATGGCTGTTCCCTGAGCGATTCTATCCGGACCTAACCAAAATAGATGCAGATAGGGTCAATCATCAGACTTAGGCTTAGAGACACCAATAGAATACAAAATATATATATATATATATATACATATATGTATATATACATTTGTTTGTAAGAGAGGAAGTAAATACTTAAGGAACAGGATTAATTTTCTTCTAGAATAAAACATAACCTATTAAAGATTAATAGAATATTGCAGACAAAAAATCTTTAATATGGTAAGACAAGTTGAACTGATCATTTTTAATAGTTTAATAGTGTGTTAGAGGTTGAAGCCTTTTTAGTGTAATCATCCTAGAAGGAGGCTTCAGTGGTTGCTTTAACAAGGAACTGATTTGTCCGATATGCGGATGTGAAAAAAAAAACTTTTAATAATAAACTATCGTCATGGGTAGTTTTGAGGCATACATGCATTCAAAGGCAAACAGGATCCACCATTTGTGCTGAATGTTCTTATATCATACAGTACATTTCCACATAGTACAGACCCAGTGTTCTGGCCTTACTGAAAACAAGTATATTTCTTGGCAGTGATCTGAGAGTACTAATGGATATAACTGTGGGAAGAATCTGGATCTAGGGCTGTCAATAGCACTGCTACCTCCTTGGATTCTGAGGAAAATGACATGGTCATTCTTACATTGAAAGAATTTTTCAAGTAACTTGTCATTAATTTTTTAATTCATCATTCTATTCATTTACACTTCAAATGATATCCCTTTTATCTGTTATCCCTCCACAATGCCCCATCACATTCCTTCTCTCCCCATTCCCTTTGCCTCTATGAACGTGCCTCTCTACCCATTCATCTACTCCTTCCTCTTCACTCTAGCATCATCCTAGGTGGGGTCTTAGGAATCCAGAGGACCAAGGGCCTTTCCTCCTGTTGATATTAGATAAGGCCATCCTCTGCTACACATGAATCAATAGCCACGTGGATCTCCAGGAATACTCTTTGGTTGGTGGTTTACTCTGGTAGCTCTGGCTGGTCTATTTAAATCATATTGTTCTTTCAATGGGGTTGCAATCGCCTTCAGCTCCTTCAGTCCTTCCCCTAGCTATCCCATTGGAGTCTCCAAGGCTCAGTCTGATGATTGGTTGTATCTGCATCTATTTTGGTTAGGTGCTGATAGAACCACTCAGGGAACAGCCATACCAGGCTCCTGTCAGCAAGTGCTTCTTGAAATCAGCAGAAGGGTTGGGGTTTGGTGTCTGCAGAAGGAACAGATTCCTTGATAGGGCAGTCTCTGAATGGCCTTGCCTTCAGGTTCTATTCCAGTTGTGGGGCCCGTCTTTCCTTTTGTCAGGAACATTTCTGGATTAAAATTTTTGAGATGGGTGGGTGGTCCCATCCCTCACCCAATGGTGGTGCCTATCTACTGCAGGTGGTCTCTACAGATTCTATCTCCCCTGTTTGGTGGTACTTTTGCTAAAGACATGCCTGTTTGGTACTAGGAGCCTCTTGTTTCCCTGGCGACTGGGAATTTTTAGGAGATACCACCAGTTCTGCAGTCCGCACTGCTAATTATTTCTATTCAGTTTCCTGACTTTCTGTATTTCTCTTCTATCACTTCCAATACCTGATCTTGTCATGTCTTTTCCCCTCTCCCTCCTCTCTTCCTTCCAGGTCCCTCCCTTCCTCTATCTCCTGTGATTATTTTGTTTTCCCTTCTATGTAGGATTTATGCATCCACATTTTGGTCTTCTGTCTTCTTAACCCAGATATCACTCAACACTGTGTCCACAAACAATTGAATGAATAATGAAAATATGGTACATTAACTCAATGAAATGTAACTCATTCTTGAAATAATAAAATCATGGAACTCTTACTTAAGTGAATAGAACTAGGAAAACGTCATCCTGAGTGAGAAAAATTATCCTGAGTGAGGTACTCAGAACCCCAAAGAAAAATTTAGGGTGTTATCACTTAAAACTGCTTCTTAGGTTTTGTTATTTTGTCTTTTTTTTCAGAGTTGAGGACAGAACCCAGGGCCTTGCCTAGCAAGTGCTCTACCAGTGAGCTAAATCCCCAACCCCTAGGTTTTAATCCTTACAAATGCATCTAAGAATCCTTAAATCCTCAGTGGTAAGATATAGAGTGAGGAACTAGAAATTATAGAAGGTTTTCCTGAATAACTAAAAACATAATTAAATCTGGAGACATGTGGTGTAATGTGGTAGTTGATTGGGAATATTAAATGCAGAAGTGGAGGAAAGAGGGGTAAGGGACACCAGAATCTGTGGACTATCTGAAGAATGATATAGAAAAGTACTACAGTAGAGGCTCCTTAATATATAATATGTTAATGGTATATTCTTAAAACACATCATATAATAATGGGGAGAGTACAACCTAACTGCCATCTCTCATTAGCAAAGCCATTCCAGTGTCATGCATGGGTTACATCTATTTGAGTCTTGATGACTGAGATCACACAGAAACTCCCAAACAAGTTACTTTCCTACCCACATCACTGGTTGGTTTACAAAAACTGATGGCAAAACCATATTGATGAAACAACACTTACCTATCTCATTGAACATGAAGAACTTAAGTTGGTGACTAACTGGAGTATTCACCCCTTCTAGATGGTGATCATGGATTGGAAAATTTATTCATAATTCCTGAGGAGAAAAGGAAAGGTGAACATAGCTGAAATCTTTCAATTTACAATGGTGGACTAGCTACAGTGTACACGAGTGCAATAGTTGTACAAATGTGATGAGAGTAACAATTACGTGAAAGGATTTATTGCCCAGTCCCTGAGACACGTTCCTGACATACCTCATATGTCCAAGAAAAGAGAAATAAGTAGATTGTGGACCAAGGGGCATATCAAACACCATTTTTTCTGCAAAAGCAATGTACCAATTTAAAGAATACTAAAGATATTCTGTTATTCCCATTAATAAGTATATTACTCAGCCATGATCACAGAAGCTACAATCTGTTGTTGGTGGAAACAAAGGCAGAGACACATACCTGAACATTGTGTAGATATTAAGAGAAATTTGGTAACTCAGTTGTAAATGCAAATTCTCTATTAATACTCTCCCTTCACCTCTCATGAATCTTTGTCTTGGGAGAAAACTGAGAGCACCTGGGAATGGGAAGAATGTAACAAAGAACCAATGTCTTCCAGATGTAACAGACATGACTAACTCACATATGATCTCACATAGAACATGACAGCATGATATGGTTTCCATAGAGTAAAGTGAATTGACTCCCACTACTGAGGGAAATAAATAAACATGATCTGCCATCTCTACCCACGAAGCTATTTCCAATATGGAAAGGTTCCTAAAGGAGAAATTATTTTAATATGGTGGATTCTAATTGATTATAGAAATTGCACTTATGGAAGGTTTTATTGAAAGCAGTAGACAGGCAAATCATATGAACTCAAATGTATTTTGACAATAATTTTATGAATCCTAATGCTGTATCTCTCAACATAAAAAAGCAGACATAATTGAACAAAAGAGAAAATTGGAAAGAGCCTCAGTTCGCTCCAGGAGATTTCATGATAAGGTCATGAGGTATACACACAATAAACATTCTTTGCTAGACACAGAGGATTCATCCTTGTGCTATCCAGGAATGTTTCCCTGGTGGTTATCTTTCATAATGCTCTAAAACACTACAGGCTCCATTAAGAAAAAAAATAATGGCTTTCTTATCCATTAATAATCCTTATATGCTACAATAATGAATGGCCAGGTAAAATGCATTAACATCGCAAATGTACAAAGTATTTTCTGCTTAACCAACCACATTATTAATTAGAAGTGAGGCCAGTTCTACAGGACAGAATTTATGAATGATAGTACAAACATGATCAATAAACTCAGCTAGGGAATTTAAAGACCCTTTCAGAGAACACACTGAAATTGTTTTTCTAAATCTCCATTTTGTCAAATTCCTTTTTAAATATTTTTGCTATGTCCTTTGGTATGTGTTGCTGATTATTTCCATAGAGAACACTTTCATTACTAATGTTTTGTTGGCACAACGATACATATTTACATAAAGGACTGTGAATAAGTAACAGTCAGTACTCAGACATAGTTGGGGATTCTAAAAGTCCCCAGATGGGTAAAAGCTAGAGGACTGGAACAAATGCTCTGGGATGTCTCTATAAATGGCATGGCTGTTGTAAACATGGCCTCCTAAAGTTAGGGTTACATGTGTGCCCCTCAAAAGCCTGAGCAAATATTCAAGAAAGAAGAAGGAGGGCTTCTCAATATCCCAACCCTATATGCACACATCCTTACTGACATAGATGGCTACCAGAGTAGCAAGTTTCCTGTTTCCTTAGAAATGTGGTCACTGGGAAGGATAAACAGAACATATTTCAGAAAAATAAAACAACATACAACAAAATCAGAGGGAGCATCCTGCTAAATGGTGATAAACTCAAAACATTTTTATTAAAATCAGGAACAAGAGAAGGAAGTTTATTCTTCCTATCTTATTCAGCATAGTATTAGGAGACTCCTTTGAATATGATATGATTTTATGCATAAAAGTTCCTAAATGTGGCATCAGGAACCTGACAATTCTGATACTTACATTCAGCAATGTAGCAGTATAAAAAATTTATGAAAATTCATGTCCTGAAATAACAAATACTTTGAGTAACATACTATTGAAACAATATAATTTATAAAACATTATGTATCATATTGTGATATAATATGTCATATACCTTGTTATATAAAATATTACATATATATTACATATGTATATATTTGATTACCAATGATATTCATCACACAAATTAAAAAATAGTGTTGTAAAATTAGATGGAGAAAAAAAAAATTCCCTGTAAAATAAACCTGAATAATGAACAAAGTTCAGGTGGTATCTGCATGGCAGATTACAAATTATTCTATAACATAGCTGAAGTAACAAAAGTGTAATGAATGTTGCCACTCTGTTATATCTGTATTAATTAACACCTCTTTAGAAGCAAGAATCTTAGCCAACTGTCAGACTGCTGTTGACTTGGATCAACATAGTCTTGAATTTAAGATTTTTTAAATCTTAAACACAAACAACATTTTGAAATAAAAAAAAATACAATGAGTAAAAGAATAGAATAAGCCTCTGAGGAAATCTGTGTCTCAAAGCCTATTATTAGTCTGCATTGTTGCCTCTGTACACATCTGAGAGGATTCCATTTAGTGTTTTTAAGGCATACTTGAGTGTGTTAACAATTGGGTCTCTGATTCTTGTGTCTGCTCATTTTCCTTCTGTTGGATTGCCTTGTCCACCTTCAATATGTTTTTACTATATCTTATTATATTTCATTTTGTTTATGTTTGGTTGTTATCCCTTGAGTGTTCATTTCCTCATGAGAGACAGAAAGGGAAGTGATCTGGAAGGGAGGGGAGGTGTTTAGAAACTGGGAAGAGTTAAAAAAAGGAAAAATGTAGTCATGATATAAATAAAATAAATAAGAATGGAAATGAAAAACTGGACAAAAATCAATTTTCATTTAAAATACACCATTTTATAAAGAAAAAGAAAATACGATTCCAAAAAAGACCAGAAATAATTCAAACAGAAACAAAAGCAACAACAAACCCTTGTGGATTTATCCGATGGAGGATGACCAACCTCCCCAACAAACAAACCACCCAAAAAAGCCCAAAACCAAATCTGCATTCTATTTTGCATATCCTATAAAATTCATCCATATCAGAGGATGAAAGCAAAGTATAGACTACATATCCAAAGAAAGTTGTTTCCAATCTACCAGTTTATTGTTGAATCTGGGCAAAAATAAAAAGACACTAATGCATTGTCATAACATTGAAATTTGATCACCTTATGTGATCACAGGAGAAAATGGTTTACCATTCTGTACTACTCTATGCACTGTATGTCATGTGAGTATGTTTGTAAGTGTTTTTGTGCATGTATATTAATATATATATATATATACATATATATATGTTTCCATATGCCTGCCGTTCACACACCCAACTTCACTCTTCCCACTACTCTTTCTTACAGTCATTCTGAAACACTTATCCTTTATTGGAACTATCATAACATCAAAACTCATTCTTACCTGATACCCCTAACTATTAAGAAACTGGAGGTGCAAACCACGTGATCTATTGTGTGCTTTCACTCTCATGATAATCTGTACGTTAACTCTCAAGTGTTTTTTATTCCTTCAAATCTTTCAGTCTATGGCAGATACCCAGATACCACTGTAACTTCATTTATGGATGTAATTTTTATGCAAAATCCATTTACGAACTTAAATTCCTTTATATTTTTCTGACTGCCATTACTCCCACACACCAATAATCCACAATACCGTCAGCTCTTTGAAATTCTAATATAAACCCTGTAAGAGAACTGATCTGAAGTGACAGGGCAGATTGACAGCTTAAGGGGAGGGGCACTGCAGCAAACACAACACAGGACAGGACAAAGGAAGCCAGGTCCTGATCTGATAGGTTTCTGATCTGACAGTTCAGAGTCAAAGGCTTGAGATGTATAGAATAATCTTCTATTACAACCAATTTGCCATACTTAGTGTGAAGAAATCACGTCTATGAAACAAATTATGGGGATATGAGACAGCTGACCTTGTTTGCTGCATTGCCTTGCTGACCAGTCCTAGGGTGCTTGTGACAGGCATCTTTGTCTGCCTCTTCTCTGAGCAGGACCTGCTGCATGACTTAAATAATCACACTGTAACCTGCCCCTGTTCTGTGCTAGTAAGCTAGCATAACCCTCCAATCACGCATGCGTGCATGGTTGCCAGGCTGCAGAGATTCAAAATCTTTTCGAAAGCTAATGACACAAGGCAGGCAGATGTGATCTTTAAGCTGTACTATTGCTAGAATGAAAGTGCTGGGTCTTCAAAAACCCCTGTATAAATTGGTCAGGGATAAATTCAAGGTGCTTTCTGGGCAATGATGACTACAGGATATTGAATTATATTCACATTTAGATCTCTATACAAAGGAAAGAAGGAGTGCTTAGGAAAAATGTAACAAAAATAGAGAATGTACGAAACCACTAGATACTTTTTATATCAGGAGAAATCACTAAAGAATAAAAGACGCTACTTTAATAATATTCTGCATTAGTCAGATTTAGCTTGATTAGGTGGATTTTTAAAGGATCTGATGTGCTCATGTAAATGAAGCACTTGCCATTAACATAACGTTTGTTATTTACTAAAAGCATTGGTTTGTGATTCAATGATGATTTTTTCTTCTGTTTTAAAAATTGTTACTTTGAAATATTTACTTTTTTGTATGATTTTCTTTTAAAAAGGTGCTTTCTTGTTCAATTTAGCTGGAATGGAAATTCACTTGATGACAGGGCTGTCTTTTAACTCAGAGATTTATTGACTTCTGACTTGTAAGTGCTACATGTAAACTCACATGTCACCACAGTTAGCTAGATTTTTATTGTTAATTATGTGTACATGTATACATTCTCTCTGTCTCTATCACTGAGATTCTGTCTCTCTACTTTTAAGCCCGAACTTGTGTCTGTGTGGGTGTGTCTTCCTCTGTCTGTCTATCTGTCCGTCTGTCTGTCTGTCTGTCTGTCTCTCTCTCTCTCCCTCTCTCTCTCTCTCTCTGCTCTGTCTCTGACTCTGTCTCTGTCTTTATCTCTCTCTGTCTCTCTGTCTCTCTGTCTGTCTCTCTCTCTCTTTCTCTCTCTGTGTGTGTATGCATATGTGTAGAGGTATTAGTTGTAAAAGGCTGTATATGTCTCAAGATATGTAGTTAAATGTAATTTGAGATTCCTAACATGAGTTCTGAGAAATAATTTTGCAGTGCAGGATTACTTTTTATAAGCATAAGTACCACTCAACATCACTATGCAACTTTAAACCTTCGTGATTCTGATGCCCAATGAATATGAAAATGGAGTACAAACAAAAATGTAGAGTAGCTCCTGAATGTTAATGATTGTACAATCATTTATGTACAATCATTTATGTTTCAATAAAGGTAAATTATATTGACAGAATAATATCCTTTTCTGCAAGACAAAGTGTACCTGGGAAAGGGAAATGCATTAAGAATTAAAGAATGTGCTTCGAATTTGGACAATCAGCCCTGTGTCCTACAATCAAGGAAGGAAAATATTTGCAAAAACAACAAGATGACTTTGAATGCATACGGGAATACTCAGCTTCCTATTCTATAGCATTACTTTCAGAAGCTATCCCTGTGTGGCTAACTTTACTTCAATATAGGACTGAACAGATAAGGATGGCAATATATTAATACGTATCATATTGAGAGAAGGAATGACCACTCTTCAACAGGCTGGGCTACTGCAGATCAGACCCTCTGAATCTTCTGTCAATGCTGGAGATGTTTAAAACTTGCTACAAAGATTATTCTGCCATCTTGATTTTAAAGATACCTTTCAAAGATTGATTCCTTATATTAAAAATCCTCTGAAATTACAATGCCGTAGTATTGTATTTATCAAAATTGTCAGAGGGTACTTGGTAACAAGTACACAAGTTACAGTAATGTATTATATAGAGAGGCAATGTTTGCATCAATAGCTTTTTTTCGGGACAGGAAGATGCTGTGCAGAATACACTGGATTTACATGTACAGTGTTCCATCTCAATCTGCCAGCTATTGGGTTAAAAATAATGGTTTTTATGTAAGGGATAATGGCAACGATAATGTATGGTTTTCTAAACAAGAAAATGAATCCTAAATGTTTTTACGTTTTATACATGTACTGTGTGTCAAAGTGTGATCAGGACACTGAAAACACTGAAAGAAATCCCTGTGTTTCATCATATTATTTTGTGTTTGTTTGTTTGTTTGTTTGTTTGTTTGTTTTTACTGGATTTTTTATTTATATTTCAAATGTTATTCACTTTCCCAGTTTCATACGCATAAGCCCGCTATCCCATCTTCCTTCCTTCCTTCTCTAAGGGTGTTCTCATCTCCACCAAGCCCTTCTTGCCTTCCCCCCAACATTCCCCTAGAGTGAGAGTCCAACATTGGCAGGACCAAGGGCTTCCCCTTCTGCTGGTGGCCCAACAAGTCTATTCTCTGCTACCTATGCAGTTGCAGCCCTGGGTCAGTCCATGTATAGTCTTTAAGTAGTGGTTTAGTCCCTGGGAGCTCTGGTTTTTTGCCATGGTTGTTCTTATGGCGTTCCAAGCCTCTTAAGTTCTTTCAGTCCTTTATTTCCTCCAATGGTGGTCCTTCATTTGCTGCTCCAAACTCTGCCTCCATATCCCCACCTATGAATATTCTTGTTTCCCCTTTTATGAAGGAGTGAAGAAGAAACTCACATTTTATGAGCTTTTCGTTTTCTCTCATTAGTGGAGTCCTCTTTTTATCCTCTTCCTCCTTTTTCTCCTCTGATTCCTCCTCCTTCTCTCCTTTATTTTATTTCTATTTTTGTTCATATTCTGTTTAATTTTTGGAATTTGTGAGACAGTGTCACATTCTGTAGAGTAAGTTGGGCAAAAATATGAAGTAAATATTTTGCTTCTATTTCTTGAATGATAGGATTAATATGTAAGTCAATATATCTTGAATGCTTTAATTTGATTTGTAAATGTGAATTTGACTTTGATCATTAATTACTTTTAGATTTTTTTGTTTTGTAAAAAGTCCAGTCATGTTGGCACATGTCCTTATATCTAACAATTTAGAGTCATAGGAAGAGAGTCTACTATGAGTATACTTACAGCCAGAATTACATTTTAGAATTTGTAACAAAAACAAAAATATATTAAGAAATTCAAATTGTAGTATAGTAGCAAAAAATTATTTCTTCTCTTTCTGTATTTCTAGTGATAAGCAGCATGTTGCTGAATTAGCAGCTTATATCTCAAACCGCAGAGAAGAAGCAGAGAGACTTCTCTCAAAACCTTCCACAAACAATCATCAACTAGGAGTCAACTGTTTAAAAATTAGAAACTAATCATTGATATCTCATTGAAACCACTGCATTCTCCTCCTTGTCACCACAGACTTACAATCAATTTATTATAAAAATATACTATACAAATTTAAAAGACCCCATTATTTTTCATAGAATGAACCATGTTTAAAACCTTAAAGTGTCATTGAGCCTAAAGTCAATACTTTCAATGTTACCCCTGTAAAATCAAAATATAGTTACATATTTTTAGCATAAAAGCACATAAAGCACATATAACTTTTTTCTCTAAAATGATTTCAGGCTGTTCTGATTAATGGTTAGGACGACCTTCAGCATCATATTATTCTGTCCCTACCTCCTGGCTGTTGTTGTCCCTTGTGTGTATAGTATATCTGCATTTGTGATGAAGGTCAAATTCAAATCTGTTTATGTTAGGCAAATATTTTACCAAAGGTTGAATATCAAACATATCTGTCCTCTGGAATTAAAAACCCAACAGTATTTTCCATTTTCAAGTCTTTCACAATCCAAATTCTCTATAAAACTCTAACATCTCATTTTGAAAAAGGGGCTCCTTTAAAAATGTACTTTATTACCTCCAGAGAGAAGAAGCAATCAATTATGTGAACAGAGCAAAATCAAACCACAATGGTGTTAATACCTCAACATCTTATTGCCTGTGATCCACTTACTGTTTTCTGGTATATTTGAAAGGGTCTGAGCAACATCATCATCATCAACAACAACAACAACCTCATTGTGAGTTATCCAGAACCTCAAAGACAAATACAGAATGTATCTGCTTATATTTTGATATTTTAAGCCCTGACAATGGCATACAAGAATTAGTCAGGAAGAAAGGATTTTATGAGTGTAGAGAAACAATATAAAAATTATGGGACATATTTGGGGGATACATTGGAATGTAGCAAATAAATGGAGATGGGGGAATGGAAAGGATAGAGTGGAATACTAAGGAGGACAGCTATACGTAGGAGTCAGATCAGTTCTTAATATATATCATAAATAACAAATAAAGGATACTAAAAAAATGGGAGAGAATGATAGAACTAGACATCTCTTCCCACCAAATGAAATCTCCGACCCCATGTATTGGCTCTATCTACTATATTTTTTGGCCAATGTGTCCTCATTGTAATACTCCAATCACTTCAAGCTATTGCCTAAGGTACTGATTGCTGCATACGGCTGGTGATGGCTCTATTGTCGAAGAAAACACCTACATTTCTTTTGAACATAGAGAAGACAAACAGGTGCCTAACTAAATCATTTACCTTATGAATAGTGTTGCTGGTACAGAAATGTGTTTGGCAGGGTTATTGAGGGAAAACTTAAACGCCAACCCACCTCTATACTATTTGACCTACCACACTCAGCTGCCTACAGGATACAATGCTGCAATCATGGCACCTTCAAGGGAGTAAGCAACCACTATATGACGATTTGAGACATACAGAGTGAGATAGAACACATTTCTTCCCTTGTTCTCATGACAAAATACTGGAGTTTAAGGCTTAGAGCAGGTATTATTGTCTGCTATGCAAATGTAGATACAAAATGATTCCTAATAATATTCTGTTATGCCCATATATCAGTATATTGCTCTATTGTCATCACAAAAGCTAGCATATGTAATAGATGGGGCCAGTTACAGAGAACTATATCTGCACAATATATAAAGTGAAACACCTTGGATCATACTCTTATAAATGAGTCATTACCAGCTAATCTCTTCCTTCATGGCTCAGGAAAGATTTTTAGAAGTCATGGTAGAAATATTGTAAGGCACTGGGAGGAATGCAACCAAGTGATCAATAATGTCCAGCACAACAAGACTGATATACATGTATACTTATATAAATCAGGAAGCCATGCAAAGGATATGCACAGGTTTTGCAGGTCAAATTATTTGGTGTCCAACCCTAATATCTGGATCTGAATATGATCTACCTCACTAAGAAGCTCTCTCATTGTGACATAATTTCTAATATCAAAAGTGCTTTGGTCCAGTACAGTTTCATGGGAATAGAACCTACAATCAAGCAGGTACTTCATTGTACCTTACATAAATCAATGGTGATTTTGAATTTTTTTATTCATAATATATTATATTTTTGACCATGCTGGTAATGTCCCATATATTTTGACTCCCAATTTAATATTTTCTTCAACTTTCTCTGTAAGTATGTATCTCTGTGTGTCTATGTGCTTCTTGTGTTTTATCATTTTTGATTCTATTGGTTGTTTGTTCTGTTTTAGTCAGGTTAGCTTTTTCTTTTCATGTTTTCCAAGGGGTAGCGTGAGAACATGAGGAAATAGGTCATTTTCCAGATGGAAAGAATCAGGGAGGATGAAATAATGAGGTGGAATATATTGTCAGAAAAAATCAATTTTCAAATATTATTAATTCAAAAACTGATACAGATTGATATTATTTCATCTTTATGTATTAACATTTAATTAAACAAGTCTTCAGAGGATAAATTTCTATTGGTCAGAGGAAAACTTGTGCAAGTCAATCCTCTATTTCTACTCTGATGCCTTCCTGGATAGAACTCTGTTTTAATTGGAGTTCATTTTACATACTCTTTCAACTCACTGGTAAATCAAATTATTTCATTCACTGAAACAGTGAAGTTTCAACCCAGGAACTGCCATATCCTGGGGATACTTCCTAGACTGAACAACGCCCCTATGTCTCAATGGTTTATAAAAGAATGAATATCATTTGATATGATTTGTACTGTCCTTTTTTTGAGCATGCAATATAAAGTTACTGAAAAATATTTTACTCTAATTATGTCTCAGATAAAGTAGTTATTTGTTTATTTATGTCATTTAAACTCACTTCTTTTGGTGATTTGTGATGCATCCTCCCAAACTGCAGCCTAGGGTTCCTTCCCACTAGTTTAATCCAAAGTGTACTCAGACGGGTAGTCCCAGTTCATCTCTCTCAGTGTGGAATTACAGGTTACAGCATGGTACCCTCCATCTATATTTACTTATTTGAAAAATTCAGTCCGTAAAAGAATTGAAATTCAAAGGTAAATGAATGGAACTAGAAAACATCATACTGAATGAAGGTTTCCAGACCACCAAGACAAATATATTATCTATTTGCTTACATGTGGACATTAGCTGTTAAGTCAATGAACCAATGTACAACCTACAGAAGCAGAGAAATTGTTTTTAGAGTTTGGAACTAGGAGTAATAGATAGGTCTCCTTAGGAAAGGGAACTAGAATAGATCAATATGCATGGTATGGGTCTTGAAAAGGGAGATAACAAGTAGTGATAATTAGTGAAGACGTCAGTAGAGGAAGGAATATGAAGATAAATAAAATTAAGAGGCATCCTATGGTTACTGTGTTAACAAACAACAAATGCTTTATGAATATATGCATATGAATGCAGTTTAAAAGATTTCTTTGAACATTATGTTTCTGGAATCAGAGGTTTTGGTTATTTACGATAGGTTAGGTAGAAATGCTATGACTTTGTGCATATCCTAGTTAGTGAGATGATAATTCTGAACATGCATATAACTGAATTCCTGAAGGCATAACATTATAAAGTCACAAGCACCCAACTGTTACTGTATGTGGGACAGGGAAAAGGGTAAAGGATAATGAACAAATGTGGAGTGGCACTTTGAGATATTGATCCTCAGTAATTAACTGAATAATGTTGATAGATTCCAATTCACCAAGATCTGTCTGTCTGTCTATCTATCTATCTATCTATCTATCTATCTATCTATCTATCTGTCATCATTCTACCTACCTACTTACCTACATATCTACCTACTTATCTATATTTTATTATTATGGATATAATAAAAATATGGCATCAGCAAAACTTCATGCATGAATTTCTGCATTATATTTGTGTGTGTGTGTGTCTGTGAATTTCTTAGCGTGGCTTGATCATATTCAGCTTTTCCTTCCATTTCTTCCAGATGAAATCCTTCCCTGCCCATCAAGTTTTGTATCTTTTTCAGAAACAATTTAAACTGGAGTATATATAGCTGTGAATCCACGAACTTGTTACATTAACAGGCCTGGAAAAGTTACCTACTGATGCAATAGTGTTATGAGTGACATGAAAATAACCAGCCTACATTCTCGTTGGATATAAAGCTTGTTCCACAAATTGAAATGTATAAATTGTCCTGTTATTTGAATCAAAAACCTGTAGCCAAACATAATATAGGCCTGAAGGGAAAGCAAATGTTATTACTCTGATAAAAGAACATAGTATTAATCTAAGTCCTAATGACTTCTCCTTATACCCATAGCTTACTCTATTTTTCAACCCTCTTGAGAGAAGATTCTTCTGCTAGAACATCATGCCTAAAATAAAGATCAATAACTGTTCAAGATGCATGGAGTAAGAGAATGCTCAATTCCAGTCACTAAGTAAAATGTCTATATCCTGTTTATCTCCCAGGGTTCAGAATTCATTGTGGAAGAAAGGCTTGTAGAGTTATAAGTATTATAGACAGTATAGAACTAAAATAAGCTTTCTTAAATGTTGTGACTACTGCTAACTACAACACACTGACTTCAGTGTAAGATACACAGAGATATATTCTCTCTTTCTCAGTCTCTCTGTCTCTCTGTCTCTCTATCTCTCTGTCTCTCTGTCTCTCTGTCTCTCTGTCTCTCTCTCTCTCTCTCTCTGTATGTGTGTGTGTGTGTGTGTGTGTGTGTTTGTGTCTGTGTGTGTGTGTGTGTGTGCCAGGACCACATATAAAGGTCACAGGAAAAATTTGGAGAGTCAGTTCACTACACGTGTTTGTATATATATTCTAGAGGTAAAACTGAAATTGCCAGGCTTAAAGAGCAATCACCTTTATCTAAATTGCCAGGGTCATAGGATGCCTAGAGAGGCCTCACCTGCCTAGAAGAGCAGTGGGAGAATATTTGAAAGGTAGTGGGAGCGGTGGTAACATGGGAGGGGGACAGCAAGCAGAAAGTAAAGGGAAGAAATAAAATATAAAATTAAATTTTAAAAAGTTAAAAATGATTTTCACATACACATGTTCTAGTGGTAATAAATACATAAGTCAGGAAACTCACAATATCATAGGTCTGTATTTCATTGGAGGGGAGTTTTTACAAAACAATGGTATAAATATGAAGGGAAACTAGTGACAGACTAAGTGTCTTACTAAGGTTTTTACTTCTATGAACTGAAACCAAGAACAAGACAGCACTAATAAAGATCACATTGAATTGGGGCTGGCTTATAGGTTCAGCGGTTCAGTCTATTATTTTAAGGTAGAAGCATGGCAGTGTCAAGGCAGACATGGGCCTTCAATGGTTGAGAGTTGCACCTATGTTATAATGGCATCAAGCAGAAGATTGAATCCCAGATAGCTAAGATGTGGGTATTGAAGGCCACACACACAGTGACACACTTACTCCAACAAAGCTACATCTCCTATCAGTGCCATTCCCTGGGCCAAGCATAAACAAACCACTGAATAAATGGTGATGGTAGTAGAAGCTGAGATTTGATGAATGAATGTGAGGAAGGGTGACTTTAGGGAAAGTCGTTTTGAAAAAGGCATATGGAAGCAAACTTCTGTAAGAGGGGCTTCACTACACAAATATATATAGAAACATTTTACAAATAAGATTAACTAGCAATAAGACAATGGTTTCTAGACAGGACACTATAGCCAGACAAGTACATGGCCCAGTGCCAGATTGGGTTGTCTACTTTTAATTCACTTTACAGAGAATTCCCATACAGTCCATCCCATTAAAAACCTTCTTAGTTACTATACAGGATTTTAAAGTAAGACCCTATTGCTGAAATCAGCACACGGTTAAGTCAATGAATAGAGATAAATTTATCTAGCAGTGCCCAATCAGCTTGATTCTACTGTGTATCTTAGGGGATAGTTTTAACAGTACCAGAATATATGAAGCAGGCTACTGAAGGTAAATGAAATCACTACTTTGTCAAGCTTGGAAATACTCCCTGCCCATGAATACTTCCAATACAGTGATGAATTGCCTATCATGAGAATAACCAAATTTTTAGTTGGATTTGAGTCCCAAAATGAATTCCAAAATTGGCACAGTTTTCCGTAGTAGGATCCTGCACCTAAACAGTACATTCATACTACTTGCACATCGACTACTATTACCGTGCTAAGTCTTACTGATTTAAATCAACCCATAACTCATAACCATACCAATAAATTAGTGTTCCCATGAAAAATATTCAGAGACTAGAAAAACACACATACACAAGTATAAATGAGTAGGCATAATTTATTTCTTAAATAGGAAGACAGTGATTCTTGTTTATATTGTATAAGTTAATATATGCAATTTTCAGAGTTAGCACATACAGAATTTTCTGAGTTAAAAATATGTGGCACAATAATAATGATATATGCAAAATAGTTGATAGATTCCATAAACCCATGGGGATGGTGCTTTCCATGTATTCATGATCATTTAATAATTAAAACAATGCATTCAGAAGAAGGTACCATCATGATAGACATTATTGCTTTTGTGAGTTGAAATGGGGACAGGATAACAGTAAAGATGCAATGTTAGTAATGCATCATGATTCCAAATTGCCTACACCAATATACTATGTAAATTTTATGATTTTTCCCTTCACCATTTGTGGATGTTCTTTGAAAAAAGGGAGGTCAAAATGTTGAAATGCATAAAATAATATAGAAAAAATGGAATATTGGAATTGATAAATTTGTCGTTCTGCAGTTTCTTTTTAAAAAGTCTAAAATGTGAAGATTATGACCTTAGGTTTTATATAAATTCCAGTTTAATCTATGAGTTACTTTCTTACTACAGAGCAGTCTTAGGAACTAAGTGCTCCAAATTTGAATTTTATAAACAATGCTTTATCATCCACTTATGTTATATGGGTGATTTTGGAAGCAGGTTTATAGTATGGAGAATCATTTCTCTGAGGAAAATGAAACTGTGAGAGAACTAAGGGTGAAAAAGTAAGAGGACTACTTAAAAAACAGTCCTGTAGCTAAATAAAAATTAAATTTCAAAGAATATCTATGAGCTTGTGAGATTCAGAAAAACTCATGAGTATATTTGTAATACTTACTTCATCCTCATGGGTTTTCTAAAAATTTAAAAAGTATTACTTATAGTTTGCTATTGAGACCCTTTGAATTTTTGAATTTGCTTGTGCTCTAAGTCTTGACAAAAATAAGTTCAAGAATTCTTGGTGAAAATTTGTTGAATGCAAAGGATAATTTGTTAGAACTTCAGGCATGGGCAGACGTTGGAAGACTTCTGATCTCAAACCTATTTTCTATTATTAGTGGAAAATATTTATTTCCTTAAATACCCTCTCTGATTTTGCAAGCAACATATTTTAAAGGAGTTCTAAAACAAGAATTTCTTAGTTCAGTTCATATATGAAGTCAATGAAAGAAGTTCCACACTGGGACGTGGTGATTTGCCAGGCAATGGGAAACCTATGTTTTACCTATGTCTTTACATATATATGGCATCTAGTTCCATTTCTTTGGGGAGAAATTGATGCTTTTATCTCAAAAAATAATGATTGTTTAGTAAGTCTGAAATCCAAGGCCAGAAACTGACTAAAGCATTAGTACAATGAAACAAAAAATATATTACGAAGCCTGAAATTAACATACAAGAAGTGAAAAATCATTAGTACTAGGCAGGAAAAATTCAGAAATGTGGTTTAAGATATCTATGTTTGTAAGGGAGGAAGTAAATACCTTAGGAACATGATTACATTTATACTAGAAAAAATTACCTATCAAAGTTTAATAGAAAATTGCAGAACAAAATATGTTTAACGTGGAAATGCAAATTGGGCAGATAATTTTTTTAATCTTTTTCCCCATCTTTATTAAGTTGGGTAATTCTTATTTACATTTCAAATTTTATTCCCTTTCCCGGTTTCCAGTCCAACATCACCCTAACACCTCCCACTCTCTGTCTATATGGGTGTTCCCCTCCCAAACCCCCGCCATTACTGCCCTCCCCCTAGAAACCCATTCATTGGGGTTCCGCTTTGGCAGGACCAAGGGTTTCCCCTTCCACTGGTGCCTTACTAAGCTATTTATTACTACCTATACAGTTGGAGCCGAGGGTCAGTCCATATATAGCCTTTGCGTAATGGCTTAGTCCCTGGAAGCTCTGGTTGGATGACATTGTTGTTCTTATGGGGACTCAAGCCCCGTCAAGCTCTTTCAGCCCTTTCCCTGATTCCTTCAATGGCGGTCCTATTCTCTTAATATGTACAGAACTTTTTTAATAGTTTAATACTGTGTTTGAAGTTGAAGTCTTTTTAGTGTAATCATCCTATGAAGAGGCTTCAATGGTTGCTTTGAGAAGGGACTTATTTGTCAAGTATGCCAATGGAAAAAATACTTGGGATAATAAACTATCCTCATGGGTAATTCTGAGGCATACATACATTCATTCAGAGGCAAACAGCCCCCACCATTTGGGCTGAAAGTTCTTATATCATACAATACATTTCCAGTTTTCTGGCCTGACTGAAAACAAGTATATTTCTTGGTAGTGATCTGAGTGTACTAATGGATATAACTGTGGGAAGAATCCAGATCTACGGCTGTCAAGAGCGCTGCTACCTACTTGGATTCTGAGGAAAATAACATGGTTATTCTCAGATTGAAAGAATTTTTTAAAGAAACTTATCACTATTTTTAATTAGGCATTTTATACATTTACACTTCAAATGATATGCCATTTATCTCTTATCCCTTCACAAAGCCCAATCCACTTCCTCCTCTCCCCATCCACTTTGCCTGTTTGAGCGTGCCTCTCCACCCATTCATCCACTCCTGCCTCACCAACCTATCATTATCCTATGGTGGGACATCAAGACTCCACAGTACCATGGTCCTTTCCTCCTGTTCATGTCAGATAAGGCCATTCTCTGCTACACATGCATCTAGAGCCCTGTGGAACTACAGGTCTATTCTTTGGTTGATAGTTTAGGTTCTGGTAGATCTGGCGGAACTCCTTAATTCACATTGATCTTTCTATGGGTTTGCAATCGACTTCGGCTCCTTCAGTCCTACCCCTAGCTATTCCCTTTGGGTCTCCAAGGCTCAGTATGATGATTGGCTCTATTTGAATCTATTTTGGTTAGGTGCTGATAGAACTGCTCAGAGAACAGATATATCAGGCTTCTCTCAGCAAGTGCTTCTTGAACTCTACAGTAGCCTTGTGGTTTGGTATCTGCGGATGAAACGAATCCATAGATATGGCTGTCTTTCCTTCAGGTTCTGTTCCATTTTTTCCCTTCTCTTTCCTTTTGTCAGGAACATTTCTGGATTAAAATTTTTGAGATGGGTGGATGGCACCATCTCTCAACTAGAGGTTGTGACTATCTACTGGAGGTGGTCTCTACAGGTCCTATCTCTCCTTTGTGGGGTATTTCTGATAAAGTCATCCGTGTTTGGTCCTGGGAGCCTCTTGTTTCCCTAGTTTCTGGGAATTTTTAGTAGCTATCCCCAGTTCTGCAGTCCCCACTGCTAATTATTTCTATTCGGGTTCCTGACCGTCTGTATTTCTCTCATATCCCTTCAAATAACTGATCTTGTCCCATCTTTTTTCCCTCACACTTCTTTCTTCCTTCCAGATCCCTCCCTTCCTCTATCTCCTGTGACAATTTTTTTCTCTCTTTTTTGTAGGATTAAAGCATCCACATCTTGGTCTTCCTTCTTTTTTAACCCAGATATCCTCAGAACTGTGTCCATAAACAATTGAATGAATAATGAAAACATGGTACATTTACACAATGAAATGTAACTTACTTCATGAAATAAAAATCAATGAACTCTTACTTAAGTGGATAGAACTAGAAAAAAGTCATCCTGAATGAGAAAAATCATCCTGAGTGAGGTACTCAGAACCCCCCAAGAAATTTAGATGTGATCCCTTAAAACTGCTTGTTAGGTTTCAATCCTTACAAATGTATGTGAAAATCCTTAAATCCTCAGAGATAAGGTACAGAGTGAGGAACTAGAAATGATAGAAGGTTTTCCTGAATAAGTGAAAACATAATTAAATCTGGAGGCATTTGTTGTAATGTGACAGATGAATGGGAATATTAAATGCAGAAGTAGAGGAAAGTTGAAGGGACACAAGAATCTGTGGACTATCTGAAGAATGTTATGGAAAATACTAGAGTATAGACTCCTTAATCTATAATATGTTAATGGAATATTCTTAAAATACATCACAAAATAATAAGGAGAGTACAACCTAAGTGCCATCTCTCACTACCAAAGCCACTCCCGTGACATGTATTGGGTTACATCTATTTGAGTTTTCATGACTGAGATCTCACAGCAACTCCCAAACAACTTACATTCCTACCCACATTTTTGTTGCTTTACAAAAACTGCTCATAAAACCATGCTGATGAGAGAACACTTACCTATCTCATTGAACATGAAGAAGTTAAGTTGGTGACTAACTGGAGTATTCACTCCTTCTCGGCAATGTTCATGGATTGGAAAATTTATTCATACTTCCTAAGGAGAAAAGGAAAGATGAACATAGCTGAAATCCTTCAGATTACAATGGTGGACTGCCTACACTATACATGGGTACAATAGTGGTACAAAGGCATTGAGAGTAAGTAACAATTATTTGACTGGATTCAATGCCTAGTCCATGAGAAACATTCCTGACATAGTCATATGCCCAAGAAAAGGGAAATAAGTAGACAGTGGACCAAGGGATGTACCAAACACCATTTTTTTCTGTGAAAGCAATGTAGCAATTTAAAAAATCCTAATAATATTCTGTTATTCCCTTTAAATAATATATTGCTCAGCCATGATCACAGAAGCTACTATCTCTTATTGATGGCAACAAAGGCAGACACATACCTGAAGAATGTGTACAGAATAAGAGAGATATGGTAACTCAGTCATAAATGCAAATTCTCTATCAAAACTTTCCCTTCATCTCTCATGATTCTTTGTGTTGGGTGAAAACTAAGAGCAAGTGGAAATAGAAAGAATGTAACCAAGGAACCAATTTTTTTCTGATATAACAGACCTAACTCACATGTGATCTCATATAGATCATGAGAGCATGCATATGGTTTCCATAGAGTAAAGTGAATTGGCTCCCATTACTGAGAGAAAGAACTAAACACAATCTACCATCTCTATCCATGAAGCTATTTCCAAAATACAAATGTCCCTAAAGGAGAAATTAATTTAATATGGTGGAGTCTAACTGATTATAGAAATCACATTCATGGAAGGTTTTACTCAAAGCAGTAGACATCCAAATCATATGAACTCAATGGTATTTTGAAAAAAAATTTTGATTCCTAATGCTGTGTCTTTCACAAATTGAACAAAAGAGAAAGTGGAAAAGAACATCAGTTTGTTCCAGGAGATTTCAAGATAAGATCATGATGTATACACACAATAAAATTTCTTTGCTGGACATAGAGAATTCAACCTTGTGCTATCCAGCACAGTTTCCTTGGTGGTTATCTTTCATAATGCTAGAAAACGCTATTGAGGCTCCATTAAGATAAAATAATGGTTTTCTTATCCATTAATAATCCTTATATGCTACAACATTGACTGGCCTAGTAAAATGCATTAACATTTCAACTGTGTAATGGGAATTTTGTGCTTAACTAACCAAATTATTAATTAGAGGGAGGCCAGTTCTACAGGAGAAAATTCAGGAATGATACTACAAACATGATCAATAAACTTGGCTAGGGATTTTAAAGATCCTACCAGAGAACACACTAACATTGCTTTACTAAATATCAATTTTGTCAAATTCCCTTTTAAATATTTCTGTTATGTCCTTTGGCATGTGTTGCTGATTATTTCTGTAGATAACAATTTTATTACTAATGTTTTTGTTGGCACAATGATACATGTCAAAATAAAGGACAGTGAATAAGCAACAGTCAGTACTCAGACACAGTTGGGGATTCTAAATGTCCCTATACTGGGTAAAAACTAGAGGACAGGAACTAATGCCTTGGAATGTCTCTATAAATGGCCTAGCTATTGTAAACATGGCCTCCTACAGTTAGAATTACATGTGTGCCCCTCACAAGTTTGAGCAAAAATTCAAGAAAGGAAGAGGAGGGCTTCTCGTTATTCCAACTCTATCTGCACACATTCTTACTGACATAGATGGCTAATGGGGTAGCAAGTGTCCTCTTTCCATAGAAATGTGGTCACTGCTAAGGATAAACAGAACATATTTCAGAAAAATAAAACAACAGACAAGAAAAACAGAGGGAGCATCCTGTTAAATGGTGAGAAATTCAAAATTTTTTATTGAAATCAGGAACAGGACAAGAAAGTTCATTCTTCCTGTATTATTCAGCAAGGTATTAGGAGATTCCTTTGAATAAGATATTATTTTATGCATAAAAGTTTCTAAATGTGGCAACAGAAACCTGATAATGCTTAAAATTACTTTCAGCAAAGTAACAGTGTGAAAAAAAATAATGAAAAGCCATGTCCTGAAAGAACAAATATTTTGAGGAACAAACTATGTAAACAATGTCATTTATAAAACATTATACATATGGTTGGGGATTTAGCTCAGTGGTAGAGTGTTGCCTAGCACGTGCAAGGCCCTGGGTTCAGTCCCCAGGTCCAAAAAAAAGAAAAGAAAAGAAAGGAAAACATTATACATAATACTGTTATATATTATATATTATATAACAACATTTTATATAAAATTTTACATATGTATTACCTATACATATATTTGATGATGACCAATAATATCCTTCACAGAAATTAAAAAATAATGTTGTAAAATTATATGGAGACAAAAAAGATACCCTGTAATATAAACCTGAACAGTAAACAAAGTTGAGGAAATATCATCATGCCAGATTTCAATTTGTATTGTGTAATAGCTGAAGTAACAAAAACTATAATGAATGGTGCTACTCTGTTATTTCTGTATTAATTAACACCTCTTTAGGAGCAACAGCCCCAGGAAACCCTCAGAATGATGTTGGCTTGGATCAAAATAGGCATGTATTTTATAAATTATTTTTTAAATCTGAAACCCAAACAACATTTTGAAATAGAAAACAAAATACAATAGGTAAAAGTATAGGGCGTGCCTGTGCGTAAATCTGTGTCTCAAAGTCTATTATCAGTCTGCATTGTTTCCTCTTACACATCGTAGAGCATTCAAATAGTATATTTATGGCATACCTGAGTGTGTTAAAAATTGGGTCTCTGATTTTTGTGTCTGCTCGTTTTACTTTGTTGGATTGCCTTGCCCACCCTCAATATGTTCTTTAAATATCTTACTATATTTCATTTTGTTAATGTTTGGTTGTTATCCCTTGGGTGTAATTTTCCTCATAAGAGCCAGAAAGGGAAGAGATCTGGAAGGGACAGGAGGTGGGGAGAAACTGGGAAGAGTTTTAAAAAAGGAAAAATATAACCGTGATATAAATAAAAAATTAAAATGGAAATGAAAAATTGGGACAAAAATCAATTTTCACTAAAACTACAACACCATTTTATAATGAAAAACAAAATACAATTCCAAAAAGCCCAGAAAGAATACAAAGAAACAGAAACAAAAGAAAGGCACACCGTTGTGGATTTATCTGATGGAGGATAGCCAAGCCACCCCCCAAAAAAAACATAACCCCACAAAAAAAAAACAAAAACAAATCTGCAATATATTTTGCATATCTTATAAAGTTAATCCAAGTCAATGGATCAAAGCAAAGTATAGATTACATATCCAAAGAAAGTTGTTTCCAATCCACCAGTTTATTATTGAATTTAGGCAAGATTTAAAATTATAAAAGATATTAACAAATAACATATACCAAAGACACTAAAGTATTGTCTTAACATTCAAACTAGATCACCTTCTGTGATCATAGAAGAAAACAGTTTATTATTCTGTACTACTCTATGCAGTATATATATATATATATATGTATATATATATATATATATACACTTGTGGAAACATGCTGGAAGGTGCAGCACGTTTCTACATGCTTGCAGTTCACAAACCCAAATACACTCTGCCCACTACTCTTTTTTACAGCCATTTTGGAAACCCCTTTCCTTTATTATAACTATCAAAACATCAAAACCCATTCTTACCTGATGACCCTAGCTATTCAGAAACTGGGAGGTGCAAACTACATCATCTATTGTGTTCTTTCCCTCTGATGATAATCTGTATGTTAACTCTCAAAATGCTTTTAATCCCTTCATATCATTTGGTCTATGGCAGATACTGAGATACCACTGTAACTTCCTTTATGGATGCAATTTTCATGCAAAATCCGTACACAAACTTAAATGTCCTTTTTATTTTGCTGACTGGCATTACTCCCACACACCAATAATCAACAATTTGGTCAGCTCTTTGAAATGCTAATGTTCACCCTGGAAGAGAAAGGAACTGAAGCAAACACAAGACAGGACAAAGGAAGCAAGGACCTGATCTGATAGATTTCTGATCTGAGTCAAATGCTTGAGATCTAGAGAATAATCTTTTATCCCAACAAATCTGAAATATTTCATGTGAAAAAAATCTTATCTACCTATGAAAATATTTTGGGTGTTTGAAAGAGCTGACCTTGTTTGCTGCATTGCCTTGCTGACCAATCCTAGGGTGTTTGTGACAGGCATCTATGTCTGCCTCTTCTCTGAGCAGGACCTGCTGCATGACTTAAGTAATCACACTGTAACCCACCCCCAGTCTGTGCTAGTGAGCTAGCATAACCCTCCAATCACGCATGCGTGCATGGTTGCTAGGCTGCAGAGATTCTTAATCTTTTCGAAAGCTAATGACACAAGGCAGGCAGATGTGATCTTTAAGCTGTACTATTGCTAGAATGAAATCACTGGGTCTTCAAAAACCCCAGTATAAATAGGTCAGGGATAAATTTAAGGTGCTTTCTGGGCAATGATGACCACAGAGTATTGAATTATATTCACATTTAGATCTGTATACACAAGAAAGAGTGCTTAGGAAGAATGTAACAAAATTACAGAATGTACGAAAGTACTAGATACTTGTAATATCAGGAGAAATCACTAAAGAATAAAAGATGCTACTTTATTAATATTCTGCCTTAGTCAGGTTTTACTTGATCAGGTGGATTTTTAAAGTTTCCTATGTGTTCATGTAATGAAGCACTTACCATTAACATAACTTTTGCTATTTACTAAAAGCATTGGTTTGTAATTCAATGATGATTTTTTCTTCTATTTTAAAATCTGTTGCTTTGAGATATTTGCTTTTTGTTTGATTGCCTTTTAGATAAAGCTTTACTCGTTGGATTTAGCTGGAATGGAAATTCACTTCTTGACCGGGCTGTCTTTTAACTCAGAGATTTATTAATTTCTGACTTGTAAGTGCTACATGTAAACTCACATGCCACCACAGTTAGCTAGATTTCATTAATGCTAATTATGTGTGCGTCTATATATATTCTCTCTCTATCACTGGAACACTGTCTCTCTGTTCTTAAGTCCCAACTTGTGTCTATGTGGGTGTGTCTCTCTCCCTCTCTCTCTCTCTCTCTCTCTCTCTCTCTCTCTCTCTCTCTGTATGTGTAGAGGTATGTAGGCTGTATATTTCTCAAGATCTGCAGTTACATGTAATTCCTGACATGATTTCTGAGAAATAGATTTACAGAGCAGTATTAGTTTTTATAAGCAGAAGCATCACTCAACATCACTATGCAACTTTAAAACTTGGTGATTCTGATGCGCAATGAATATGCAAATGAAGCATAAACAAAAATGTAGAATAGCTCCTGAATGTTAATGTTTGTACATTCATTTAGTTTTGAATAAATGTAAATATGATACTGACTT
Organism: Rattus norvegicus; assembly: GCF_021556685.1. Taxonomy (NCBI): domain Eukaryota; kingdom Metazoa; phylum Chordata; class Mammalia; order Rodentia; family Muridae; genus Rattus; species Rattus norvegicus. The sequence goes on from NC_141534.1 coordinate 124,529,006, forward strand.
AGTAATATCCTTTTCTACAAGACCTGGGATATGGAAATGCATAAGGAATTACTCAGTGTGCTTTGTATTTGGACAATCTGCCCTGTGTATTATGACTAAGGAAGGAAAAATTTGCATAAATAAAAGGTGACTTTGAATGCCTATGTGAATATTCAGCTTCCTATTCCATAGCACTATTTTCAGAAGCTATCCCTGTGTGGCTAACTTTGGTTCAATATATGACTGAGCAGATAAGTATGGCAATATATTAATTCATATCATATTGAAAGGAAGGGATGACCACTCTTAAAAAGACTGGGCTACTGCAGATCAGACCCTCTGAATCTTCTGCCAATACTGGAGATGTTTAAAGCTTGATGAAAAGATACTTCTGCAATCTTGGTTTCAAAGATAACTTTTAATTATTGATTCCTGTTAGTAAAAAAGCCTGTGAAATTACAATGCTGTAGTATTGTATTTATCAAAATTGTCAGAGGATACTTGGTAACAAGTATACCATAAGTTATACTAATTTATTCCCTATAGCGGCAATGTTTGCTTCAATGGCTTTTTTTTTTCTGGCCAGGAAAATGCTGTGCAGAGAAAACTGGATTTAAATATACTGTGTTTCATCTTAATCTGCCTACTATCTGGTCAAAAATAATGGTTTTTAAATAAGGGATATTCTGTTTTCCAGATTTTATACAATAAACACAATTGACAAGGATAATATATGGTTTTATAAACAAGAAAATGAATCCTAAATTTTTGCATTTTATACATCTACTGTGTATCAAAGTGTGATTAGGACACTGAAAATGCGGAAAGAAATTCCTGTTTTATCATATAATTGTGTGTTTGTTTGTTTTTATTGGATTTTTCTATTTATATTTCAAATGTTATTCTGTGTCCTGGTTTCCTGGACATAAGCCCGCTATCTCATCCCCCTTCCCTTCTTCTCTAAGGGTGTTCTCCTCCCCATCGACCCACTCCTTCCTTCCCCCTAACATTCCCCTATAGTGAGAGTCCACCCTTGGCAGTACCAAGGGCTTCTCCTTCCTTTGGTGCCCAACAAAGCCTTCTTCTGCTACTTATGAAGTTGGAGCCATGTGTCAATCCATGTCTTTCAGTAGTTTTAGTCCTGGGAGCTCTGGTTTTTTACCATGGTTGATATTATGGGGTTGCAAGTCCCTTAAGATCTTTCAGTCCTTTATTTCCTCCAACAGGGATCCCTCAGGTGCTGCTCCAAACTCTGCCTCCATATCCCCTCCTATGAATAATTTTGTTCCCCATTTTGTGAAGCAGTGAAGAAGAAACTCACATTTTATGAGCTTTCCACTGTCTCTGATTAATGGTGTGCTCCTTTTCTCTTCCTCCCCTTTTTTTTCTCCTCTGTCTCCTCTTGCTTTTCTCCTTTATTTAATTTCTGTTTTTATTCATATCCCTTTTAATTTTTGGAACGTGTGAGATAGTGTCTCATTCTGTAGAGTAGGTTGGGCTCAAATTTTGTTTGTTTTCTTTCTATTTCTTGAAGGATATGATTAATATGTAAGTCAATATATCTTGAGTAATTTTAACTTGATTTGTAAATGTGAAAATGACGTTACTCATTAATTACTTTTACAAATTTTCTTTTTTTGTGAAAAAGATCAGTCACATTGGCAAGTGCCCTTATATCTATCAACTGAGAGGCATAGTCAGAGAGTCTACTATGAGTTTACTTACAGCCAGAATTACATTTTAGTATTTGTTTGCAACAACAACATAAATATATTAATAAAATTGAAATTGTAGTGGCAGAATAGTATTTCTTCTCTTTCTGTATATCTAGTGGTAAGCAGCAGGTTGCTGAATTAGCAGCTTATATCTCAAACCACAGAGAGGAAGCAGAGAGACTTCTCTCAAAACCTTCCACAAACAATCATCAACCACAAGTCAAATGGTTAAAAATTAGAAGCTAATTTTTGACATCTCATTGAAACCACTGCATTCCACGCCTTGTAACCACAGTCTCACAACCAAATTATAATAAAAGTATATACTATACAAATGTAAAAGACCCCATCATTTTTTCATAGAGTGAACTCTGTTTAAAACATTAAAGTGTTATTTGAGCCTCAAGTCAATAATTTCAATGTTATCCTGTAAAATCAAAATGTAGTTACATATTATTAAGATACAAAGACATATGCATATATTACTTTTTCTCTAGAATGAACTCAGGCCATCATGAGAAATACCTTACCTCCTGGGTTCTGTTGTTCCTTGCGTGTATAGTATATTGGCATTTGTGATGAAAGTCAAATTCAAATCTGTTTATGTTAGGCAAGTATGTTACCAAAGGTTGAACATCAAACATATCTGTCCCAGGACTTACAAACCTCACAGCATTTCCATTTTCAAGTCTTTCACAATTTAAATTCTCTATAAAACTCTAAAGTCTCATTTTGAAAAGGGGGCTCCTTCAAAAATGTACTTTCTTACCTCAAGAGGGAAGAAGCAGTCAATTAAGTGAACAGAGCAAAATCAAACCACAATGATGTTAATACCTCAACATATTAATACCTGTGATCCACTTATTATTTTCTGGTATTTTTTTTTGGTTCTTTTTTTCGGAGCTGGGGATCGAACCCAGGGCCTTGTGCTTCCTAGGCAAGCGCTCTACCACTGAGCTAAATCCCCAACCCCTATTTTCTGGTATTTTTAAAAGGGTCTGGGTAACATCTCTAAGTCTGCCCGTTGCTGCATATGTGCAGTTGTTCTAGACTATGGCAAACTTTACACAATGGATTCTATTGATCTTGATGGTCATGCTATGCTACTCTCAACCCCCCAAAAAGTGGGTGCCTTGCAGCAACTGGGTTGCATTTTATCCCATAGAATCATCTGGCATATTTTCAGTAGACCCGTCCCTTCTACACATTGACAAGCCTCAGCTGTTGTCAATATCTTGATGCCTTCATAACCAGTGCCACTTGGGTGAATCTAGTTCCTAGTGAGTAACAGAATTATGACCTCATCATTTTTGGAACACAGTTTCTACATGCTGACCCTAAGGCATGATTTTCTAGAGACTTCACAGCTATGATGCTGATCTGTTCTTTAATTATTACCCAACCAATGTAGGGTTTTCTTCACTTTAGTTGCTCTGGTATTGAAATTTCTGAATTGAAATTTCTTCCACTACATTAAACAAACAGGGAAATTGTAGTGGATACTGGCTAAAACACTGAATATAAAATAAAATGTGCTCTTCCTAATGTCTTATTTCATATTTAGTGTGATGATATGGAAATAAGAAGAGAGAGAGAGAGAGAGAGAGAGAGAGAGAGAGAGAGAGAGAGAGAGAGAAGAGAAATTAAACCAGATATATCCGAAGGATCAGTAGGTTTTGAAAATGTTAGCCGATCGAGAAAATAAATCACTTGAGAAGACATTACTCACAAGGCATACAAAGTAAAGTCCTGGGGATTTGCTGTACAGTTCACAGTTTCTCCCTCCCTGGTTCTGAATTGCCACACTCCCCGAAAGCAGCAGACTTCTCTAAGGATTCAAGACTTATTTAGACAGAAGTTGAAAAATACACAATGATGATGAAAGATCTCAAGTTTCCAAACAAAAGATGATATTGCAGAGGGCAGTGAACCTTACTGACTCAAAAATGATTGTGAGGATGGACTCAGAAAGTATTCTGGAAATAAAGAAACAGCAAAAATGTTTTGTGATCAAGAAACCTGGAAGGAAAATGAGATCAAAGTAATAGTCCTAAAACAGGAGATATTACATTAAATAATGCAGGGAAATGTAAGGCTTCATAAGTGATTGAGCCAAGGCCCTGGCTGAGAAGTGTTCCCCTGGACTTAGACAGGTTTAATGATCAGGGTAACAGGTAACTAATATGACCATGACAAATTCATTATGAAGGATCTTAGGGACTGGATCAAGACAGAGGATAGAAACAAAAAGTAGAATGTGCATCTGGGAACTAAGTAGAAAGTTATATTTGATAGAGCTCTTTTCTAGTGGGGAAAGGAGTGGAAAATGCCACTGAAGTGCGACACAGAGCAGTTTAAGTCAGATTCGAAGCCTATTCTTCTAATAACACCAAGGTGCTTGAAAGACAGGGGAGGATGCTTAAAGATGACTATTTCACTATTCATGAGTAACACTCTATGAGAAACATGAACTCAGTCCTGCACCTATTCTATTCCCACTTTTACTTTGATGAAGTGAGGGCAAAGTTGATGGACTTAGAGGATAAGATCAACATTCGAATTAATGCATAAACTATCAGAGTTGGACCTTTCTAGCTAGCCTGGATTGCAGTAGCCATATCAAAAATGTGATTCCCATTTACAATGAACAGAAAAGGAAGTTGCTTTCTTCACCACCTGAAGAAACATCAACCGATGACCTAAGTATTTCCAGCCATGATGTCAAAGATAAAGAGAAAGTAGATAAAAAGAAACATCTATGAAATATTATGGCAATATAGTTTTTGCTATTATTAACTAATTTTTGTTTACATGTTGTATAAAAATATTCAAACAAATCTCAGCATGTCCACACAGCTCCTCACCATGTATACAGTATGTTCATGAAAAAACAAAATAAAACACATCTCTAAATGCTTCCTGCTGTTGTTCTGGACAGAGGAAAATAGTCAATTGAATCATGCTTGCCTTGAAATCACAGTTCCTCATATCCAGTGCATTACTAAACCTCCATGTATTATATCCTCTCCTCAGCCAACCAATAGAATTCCTCTGTAGATAAATTTCGACCTGCATCATGAAATCCAGAATATCCACGGAATGAGTATATATTAATGAAACATCAGACTGTAGTTTATTATCCTTTTCAATAGTATTTTATTTCCTTAAAACCCAGCATCGTACCTTTTCCCCAGATGTCTCTTTTCAAGAAATAGTAAACGCCAGACATTTTATAGCGCATAATATAACTCATCAAGAGTGAAACCTATATGTGAGATTAGAGGGAATAGTTTCTTTTACTAGTATGTAAGCAAGGATTGTTTGTCAGGGAATATCCCTAGGACGTTCTTCACTTTATTAATTAGAGTCTTCTCCAGTGAACACCATTACTGTTTCCAAAGACCAAACAAGTTTAATTACCCGAGGTAAAATTGGCAAGACCCAGATAACAGTGGGTAATATATAGTCAGACATTCATCTGTCACATAAACATACTATTAAAATCATATAAAGACATTTTTGATACTGCTCCAATTCCAAAGTTAGGAAATGAAAAGACATCCAAAACTTGTCATCAATATGGCTGGCAGGAATTTTTCAAGTAGACAGTTTTCCTTTAAAAGTATGCCTACTAAAGTGAACTAGTCCCACAGCTCTCTGCTCCCAAATTCCCATGTGAGTGAGAGCTGGATTCTCAGAAGTGTGGACAATACTGAGAGTTCAGAGAAGATTACAACTTGTGCTCACATTCCTTGCCCAAGAAGAACCCTCCTAGTGGCATTTGTGCCTTCTGGGGACAAGGACTTTGGAGCAAAAGACAAACGAGCCTACTGATTTTTGCCTGTGCCAGGGGCTAAATATCAGTGTTCAGGAGCACCTGAGAGCAGAAGTAAGACCAATTCTTCTTCTTCAAGAGACTGTCCTGGTGGACTTAGAACACACAAAGGCTGAAGTTATCTGGGGCAAGACACTTCCTGTTTCTAGCTGTGCCCAGAGCTGAACCAATCAAAGAGCTCTCTGCACCCAAATCTGGTCAGCGGAGAGATCTAGTCACTTATAAATACGGACAATCCTGAGAGTTCAGATAAGACAACTAATCATTCCTGAACCAAGAGGAATGTCTAGTGCCCTTTGTGCAGTCTGGGAACAGAGAACTAGGAGCAGTCAGGGGAAGAACCCTTCGGATGTCTGCCTATGCCAAGAGCCGAAAGTCAGTCTCCAGATAACCTACACACCTAGGAGTAGAGGTCAGATCAACTCTTCTGCTCCAAGCAACCCACCTGTAGGCTTCATGTCACTCAAACACAGTAGCAGCTGTCTGTTCCCAGATATGTGTGGAAGAAAACAGTTCTCCAGGAGTGCTTACACACAGGCACAGAGACGGTTAAGCCACTGTCAGGGACAGCAAAACAAAATAACACCAGAGACCACCTGATGGTGAGAGGCAAGTGCAGGAACCTATGCAACAGAAGCCAAGACCACTTGGTATCATCAGAGCCCAGTTCTCTCACCAAAGCAAATGCTGGATATCTAAACACACCAGCAAATCAAGATTTGCCTTTAAAATCACATATCATGATTATGTGGACTAAGGCTGGACTTCTATAACAATAAATATGACAGAAAGCCCACATATATATAGTAGTTGAAGAGCACTCTATTCATTGATAATTTGGGAAAGAGAGAAAGAAAGAAAGAAAGAAAGAAAGAAAGAAAGAAAGAAAGAAAGAAAGAAAGAGAGAGAGAGAGAAAGGAGGAAGAAAAAAATCTGAAGACCTTTTAGAATTTAATGAAGATGAAGGCACAACATACACAAACTTATGGGACAAAATGAAAGCAGTGCTAGGAGGAATTCTCATAGCTCTGAGTGCCTCCAAAACAAAACATAAGACAGCATATATTAAGAGCATGAAAACACACCTAAAAGCTCTAGATCAAAAAGAAGGAAACATAGAGGAGTAAAAGGCAGGGAATAATCAAACTAAGGGCTGAAATCAACCGAGTAGAATAAAAAAGGACTATACAGAGAATCAACAAAACCAGGAGCTGGTTCTTTTAAAAAATCAATGAGCTAGATAAACCCTTAGCCAGACTAACCCAAATTAACAAAGCCAGAAATGGAAAAGGAGACACAGCATCAGAATCTGAGGAAATTAAAAAAAAAAATAATCAGATCCTACTATGGAAGCCTATAATCAGCAAAACTGGAAAATATCTAGGAAATGGTCAATTTTCTAAACAGATACCAGGTACTAAACTTAAATCACAATCAGATAACCACTGAAAAAATCCTATTACTCCTAAAGACATAGACGCATTTATTACATGTCTCTCAAACTAAAAGAGCCCAGGACCAGATGGATTTAGTGAAGAATTCTATCAGAACTTTAAAGAAGAAGTCATACCAAATACTGTCCAAACTATTCTACAAAATAGAACCAGAAGGTGCACTACCCATTCCTTCTATGAAGCCAGAATTACAATTATACCTAAACCACACAGAGACACAAAAAAGAAAAAGAACTTCAGACCAATTTCACTAATGCGTATCGATGCAAACATACTCAATAAAATTCTTGGAAATCGAATTCAAGAACACATTAAAACAATCATCCATCATGATCAAACAGGGTTCATCCCAGGGATGCAGGGATCTTTCAATACATGGAAATCCATGAACATAATTCAGTATGTAAATAAACTAAAAAAAAAGAGGAAAAACTATTATCATATCATTTGGTGCTGAGAAACCCATGACAAAAACCAACACCCCTTCATATTAAAAATCTTGGAAAGATTGGGAATTAAAAGCCTGTACCTAAGCAGAGTAAAAGCAATATACAGCAAACTGAGAGCCAACATTAAGCTCAATGGACAGAAACTTGAAGCAGTCCCACTAAAATCAGGGACTAGACAAGCCTGCCCACTCTCTCCCTTCTTATTCAATATAGTACTCAAATTCCTAGCCAGAGAAATCAGACAACAAAATGAGGTTAAAGGATACAAATTGGAAAGGAATATGTCAAAATATCACTATTTGCAGATGATAGGATAGTATACATAAATGACCCATAAAGTTCAACTAGAGAACTAATAAGCCTGAAAAACAACTCCAGCCACGTGGCTAGATATAAAAGTAATTCAAAGAAATGAGTAGCCTTAATGACAAACAGGCAGGGAAGAAATTAGAGAAATGACACCTTTCACAATTGTCCCAAATAACATAACCAAGCAAGTGAAAGATCTTTATGGAGAGAGCTTCAATTCTCTGAAGAAAAAAATTGAAGAAGATCTCAGAAGATGGAATGACCTCCCACACTACTGGTTTAATTATAAGGATTGATATTGTAAAAATGGCCCTTTTGCCAAAAGCCATCTACATATTCAATGCAACCTCCATAAAAATTCCAATTCAATTGTTCAAAGAGTTAAAAAGAACAATTTGCAAATTCATTTGGAATTAAAAAAAAAAACAACCCAGGATAGCAAAAACTTTCCTCAACAATTAAAGATCTCTGGGGAAATCACCATCCCTGATCTCAGGCAGTATTGCAGAGCAATAGTGATAAAACCTGTATGGTATAGATACAGAGACAGGCAGGTAAATCATGGAGTAGAATTGAAGACCCAGGTCACTTGATCTTTGACAAAGGAATACAGATAACATTTTCAACAAATGGAACTGGTTCAACTGGAGATCAGCATGTTGAAGAATGCAAATGAACCCATTCTAATAGTCCTGTAAAAACCTGAAGTCCAAGTGAATCAAGGACCTCCATATCTAACCTGATTATCTCAACTAATAGAAGAAAAAGTAGTGAAGATTCTCAAACACATGGAAACTGGGGAAAATTTACTGAACAAAGCACCAATGGCTTATGCTCTAAGATCATGAATCGACAAATGGGAACTCATAAAACTGAAAAATGTCTGGAAGGCAAAGGACACTGTCATTAGGACCAAATGGCAAACAACAGATTGGGGAAAGATCTTTATCAATCCCACATCCAATAGAAGATTAATATCCAAAATATACAAAGAACTCATGTAGGTACACTACAGAGCACCAAATAACCCTGTTATAAATGTGGTACAGAACTAAACAAAGAATTCTCAATTGAAGAATATCGAATGGCTGAGAAGCACCTAAAGAAATGTTCAAAATACTGAGTCATCAGGTAAATGATAAAGATAAGAACCCTGAGATACACCTCACAGTAGTCAGAATGGCTAAGATCAAAATCTCAGGTGACAACACATACTGACAATGATGTGGAGAAAGAGGAAGACTCCTCCATTGCTGGTGTGATTGCAAACTGGAACAACCATATGGGAAATCTGTCTGGAGGTTCCTTAGAAAATTGGATATTGCAATTCCTGAGGACTCAGCAATCCCATTCCTTTGCATATACCCAAATTGTGCTCCAACACACAACAAAGACACATGCTGCACTATGTTCATAGCAGACTAATTTATAATATCCAGAAGCTGAAAAGAACCCAGGTGTCCTTCACCAAAGGAATGGATACAGAAATTGTGGTACATCTACACAATGGAATTCTACTCAGCTATCAAAAACAATGACTTAATGTAATTAATAGGCAAATGGGTGGAATTAAAAAAAATATCATCCTGAGTGAGGTAACCCAATCACAAAAACAGCAACAACAACAACAAAAACAACAGCAACAACAACAACAAAAACAACAGCAACAACAACAGCAGCAACAAAATCAGACATGGTATGCACTCACTGACAAGTGGATGTTAGCTCTAAATCTTGGATTCTCTAGACACAATCCACTTACCACATGAAACTCAAGAAGAAGAATGACTAAAGTTGGAATGCTTCAGTCCTTCTTAAAAGGTGGAATAAAAGAATTCATTGGAGGGATTATGGAGATAACGTTTGGAGAAGAGACCAAAAGAATGGCTATTCAGAGCAGAGCTGAAGTGGTTTACACCCCATAAGAAGAACAATACCAACCAGGGAATAAACCAGCATAAAAAGAATACACATGGACAACCCATGGCTCCAGCTACATATGTAGCAAAGGATGGCCTTGTTTGGTACCAATGGGTAGAGGAGTCCTTGCCCCAGCTATGGCTGTAACTCTTAGTGTAAAGCAATTTCTGGGCTTGGAAGATAGAATGGGTGGACAGTGTGGTGGAGAAACACCTTCATTGAAGAGGGGTATGTGTTAGGGGGCTTATGAATGGGAAACGGGGAAAGGGGATAACATTTGAAATTTAAATAAAAAAATATCCAATAAAAAAAAGATGCAAGGGGAAAAATTATGCCAATTTCAAAGGCAGCTATTTTAGAAGAGTATTTTATTGTTTGCTACTTATATAAGTATTTGAATAATTTACTATGGAGCACATGTTTTAAGAGGACAGGAGACTGAGCCCCTAGGTCCCCACTGACTTGCATCACAGATCATGGGAAGCAGACATATAGGTGATACTAATTGAACACAGTTTCTCTTAATCAGTAGTTAGTAATTTTAACTGCTGAGAAATCCTTTGGGGGAAAGGGATGTATTTTAATAAAGAATGGAAAATATTAGTATCCAAATGGCCTTTTTAAAATATAACTTAAATATTTGGAAAGCTATTTCATTCAGCGTATACCAAAGACTAAAAAATTGTCTCCACAGATTGAGGAATGACTACAACAGTCTAGAGATATAAAATATTTCTGCATAGATGAGAGAAAGTACTTTATTTATCACATGACAAAAGTTTATATAACTATGTCCTACAATTTTTGGCTTTATGAGAAAATTATGAAAAGGAAAAAGAATTGCATACCATGTTAGAATGAATTACAGAATATTTTCTCACAGTTTTTAACATACCATGCTATGAGGACTCGGACATAATCCTTTCCCATGGGTCCAGAATTCACCTCAGTCTTCAGACTGGTTATATATCTCAGCAGTCCTTGCCACCTGTATCAGTAATTCCAGTGAAAGGAAATTTTCAAGAAATTTTACATTTAAGTTTATGTTACTATGAAGTGTTTAGGCAAAACTAGTGTTTGATGATAGAATTCATGAAAAATAGTAGGGTTGTTTATTGGAAATGGGAGATATGTTTGAAAAGGGAAGATTTTATTTAAATAAAAAAACGTTGAATTATTGGATTGACATGGTAAAACACAAATACATCATTTTACAAACATATACAAAGCTCTAAAGCTACAAATCTGAATGTATAATGAAAAAGAGTCACAGCAGAAACAAGAACAAGCAGCAGCAACAACAACACAACACTTATATGTCCTAAAAATGACATTGTTTCCTTCCTCAATCAAATTTCATCCAGGATACAGAATCTTCTATTTAGGATACATGTATATTTTCACATATAAATTTTAGTTTAATAAGAAACATTTTTTATGAGCAAGAATCCATCTGTCTGCATTTCTCTGTGTGTTTTTCATCCCTCATCTTTTCATGATGTCTTACCACTCTGATCTCTCTTGACCCAGTCTTCATCAGTGATTAATCATTTTCCCTCCACTGGTCCTCCACTGGTTCTTCAGCTATAAATGAATTGTCAATATTCTATGATGTACTCTGATATAACCGAAATGTCTTCACAAGAAGACTATGTTGAAGTTTCTTTTTATATCCTAAAAAAGTGCTGTACTGACAGACTATAAAGAGTAATGAACATCAAAAGACAAACAGCAAAATGTTGCTTAAAGTAACAGAGACCATACTCCATACACTGTAATTGACATAAGACTTGAGGAAAAATTATGTGGGACGGGAGCGTTTATCTCCTTCTACTTCTGTGCATATGCATACACACACACACACACACACACGCATATATATATATATATATATATATATATATATATATATATATATAGGCAGACGTTAAAGAACTTCAGAATTTACAGCATAGTCTGATAAAGAATCACATCAAAATTTACGTATAATTTAAAAAAACCTACAAATTTGCAAAAAAATTCCATGAAAAATTTTCACTTTAAAACTATGCTTAGCGAATCATGACTTCCGTAATCCCTGAATTAATGCTTAATTTTTCACTTCCTTCATTTTCCCGCTTTTCAAGATTAAAGGGGAAAAAATAGGCAACACTTGAACTATCAGTAGTGACTGAAAAGACAAGATTCAATCAATGGAATCCTGAATGTAACAAAAGGAAAACAAATCACCTTCCAGTGTTCCTACAACAACGTGAATTTAATGAAGTGGGTGTCACTTCTAGGCTTGGCTCCACGGGAAGTTGAAAACCGAAAGGAACTCTGGTCCTTGTAGTTTCACAATATTTTCCTTTGCCAGAGGCCAGGACCTGAGGAGGAGGGGCAAAACTCTGCACAGCGCTTTTATGACTCATTTCCTGTAGACAGTACTTACTGGACCAGTTCACTGCAATATGATACACGTTGTTGTTGAGGGTACTGAAAGGAAAAGGACGATCTCATCTCTAATGTGGTTTTATACCTGTCGGTATTGTCTAGACAGCATCTCTTATGAATTGCTGTGATTCTAAATCCATAATTTAGGAATGAGATTTATAAGTAATTTTTAACACAGAATCATATCATCCATCCTAATGCATACTTTCCATTATTTCATCCAGAAGAAATTAAATTGCTAATGGTTTCTTTGCCCAGTCTTGATAAACGGTTTTGTCTTATCTTGACTTTTTATGCTAACTTACAGTGGTTGGGTGACAAATCCTTGTGTAACCTCTCTCTCCCTCCCCCCCCCTCTCCTCTCTCCCCATTCCCCTGTCCCTCTCTCTCTACCTTTTAAACATAATGGAAAAAGGAGTGGATCTGGAAGAGAGGAGAGATATTGGGGAGAGCTCCTTAGAATGTGTGGAGTGAACTGAGATGTAATGAATGAGAGAAGAATTGACAGAAGAATAATGATAGAAAATCTTAAATATAAGACAATAAAAATTTAATATAACTAATACTGAAGAACAAGAATTAAATTTTTGGCTTAAGGCCACATTTTATTTAAATATATATGAAAGGAAAAAGACATTTTACAAATAGAATTATAGGGGCTGGAGAAATGGCTTAGTGGTTAAGAGCACTGATTGATCTTCCATAGGTCCTGAGTTGAGTTCAAATCCCAGTAACCACCTGGTGGTTCACAACCATTTGGAATGGGATCCAATACCCTCTTCTGAATACAACTACACTGTATTTATATATAATAAGTAAATAAATAAATAAATAAATAAATAAATAAATGTTTTCAAAAATAAATGGAATTATGTTTATTTTAGCAAAGGCTGGTCTAATCTGTTGGTATACGTTACAAAGAAGAGTTTAAAATCAGCAAACAAGGTAAATAGACTTATTTAAGTGATTTCTTTCTGTATTACACCCATGTTGCAGAACCTCAAAAGACTTTGTAAATACATCGGTCTTAATTATGAGTTCTAGATCAATGTCACCAATGGTCCCTGTCAGAGCATGTCATATCGAGAGCCCTCTGACTAGGGATTCAGGGTTTTTATTGTGGCTATAGCAAATTTTGGGAATTTGCAAAAGGTTCACCAGGTTAATATTTTAACAACAGAATTTTTGGGATAATCTGCAGGAACTGTACACAGGGAAAAACCTACCCGATGAACAGAATGGCTAAGTTATTATCTTCAGGATATATATATATATATATATATATATATATATATATATATATCTTGACTGTGCTATTTAACCCTGGCTGGCTCTTGCTAACGGGGGGTGGATTTACATAGGATGTTTAATCAGCTGGACTTTGTGATTTTAATCCTAGAGTTGGAGTTTAGAATCTTGTCTCTCAGGAAATGGGGTTTCTTCAAAAACAGTTTTGATTGGGCTTTACAACGGGTTGATGATTTTGATTAGAATCATTCTAAGAGTGATGAAAGAGTAGTTGATTCAAGGAGGAAGAATTTTATTCCACATGCAAAACAAAACTAGGGTGAAATGGGACAATCCTCATGCTGACTTCTGAGTATCACCTACATACAGAAGTAAACAGGAAAGACCTGCTGACTCAATTGTTTCTGATCATTCAGAACAAACTCCCTCACCACCACCACCCACCATTCCAGAGATATTTGCTCAGTCCTAATGAAAAAAAATAGGACATTTCCTGGAATTATCCATAAATGGTAATTAGCATCCCTGAAGGAGGTATCTGCCATTACTGGTGCCAGAAATACAGCCCCTTCCATGATGGCTGAAGAAAGGAAATGAGGCAATACACAATGGTCTAATAAATTAGTTTCACTTTTTTTTATAATTTTAATTTTAAATCTCTGTTTCCTATGTGCTCATGGCAAACATTTCTCTGCATCCATTTTTAAAGTCAGTCAGCATCACAGGATTCTCATTGATTTTGAATTCTCATTTCCCTATTATGTTAATTTACATATACTGTGGTATACTACCTAACAGTGTCCTGCATTATTCTTCTTGTGTCTCTGAAGGAGACCATACCTAAGATGGCTCCTGTATAAATCAGGTTTAAGATTTGGCTTTGAGATAACTGTTAAATCCTTTAAAAACAGCACTGTCATTTCATGTTCTTGGGTACCTCTGCATTGTACTAAGAACTTTTGTAACTGTTTCCATCAATCCTTCTGTTCTGTCAAAAGCTATGTGGCCCTGTGAGCACAGAGGTAATCACTACTTCAAGCATGACTTAACTTATGGCTTTAAGGGTAAGAATGGAATCTGTGTCTGAGATCTAGGAGGAATACAGAGAGTTTTCCACTGAGAATATATTTTTAAGGGCAAATTAATTTGCTGTAGGCTCCTTGATGTACCTATAACATATTAACTTCCCCTATCAAGAATCTGTCCTTCCTGCCAAGGCTGGACTCTCCAGTGTTGGGAAATGTCAGAGCGAGGAGATGGGAAATATGTGGTTGGGGAAGAGAACAACCTTATAGAAGAAGGGGAAGGGGATGTAATAGGGGGCTTTTGGACGGAAAACTGGGAAAGGGAATCACATTTGAAATGTAAATAAAAATTATCCAATGAAAAAAATCTTCCCATTAAGCTTAGGGCATTGTAACTTCTTATCCCTGACTTATGAACTAGTTGTTTCTTAAATACATTGGCAAAGATGTATTCATTATGTGGCAGCCCTCTTTTATGATGATTAAAGGAGAAAATTGTGTGTATTTACACACACACACACACACACACACACACACTCACACACACCCTTATACAGAGAGATATTGTTTAATGTCTTCCTCTGAAATATGTCTCAAAGATTTTAGGTGCCTTATTTCCTCTGGTTTCTTAGTGTATACTAATCTTTACATTGTTCTCTGTATCTCTAATTTCCATGCCTTTACCCTAATATCCTTGTTTTATTCAAATAAAAATCTCTTCCTCTTATAGCCCATAATTTACCATTCAAATGATTGTTTTATTGAAAGAAAAATTAAGCATTGTTAGTAATCAGCAAGATGCATTTTCAAACCATGTGAAGATTTTATCTTCATTAATAATTATGCCCAAGATCAATGAAATAAATGAACACACATGCTAAATAGGTGAAGAGTAATAAGAATCCTTATCCTCTGCTAGTGGAAATACACAGTTGTATTTGCTTTTGCAAATCAGTGAGATTTTGCCTTTGGAACCTTGGGAATATTTTATTTCAGATTCAAAAAAAGAGAACAGTCTATATCCTAGTGAAGAGGCACTTACTTCCCATTCAATGCTGCTATATTCATATCAGTAAGAAAGAGGATACAGCCTAGCTGTCTACAAGTGGGGAAATTGTTAATGAAAATGTGGTACAATACACAGTGGAATATTACTCAGTTGTTAAAAAACAATAGTAAGGGAGGGTTAAAAAAATTATCCTGTGTTCCTCAAAACACATCTCAGACACTGTCTAGGCTCTTGATTGTTCTATACACACTGATGACGGCTCTATTGCAGAAGTGGACCCTATGTTTATGTTGAACATTAAGAAGACAAGCAAGTGCCTAACTAAAGCCTTTATCTACTGAATATTGTCTGTAGTACTGAAAAGTATTCTGCATGGTACCTGAAGAAAAATTTAAACATGACCTCAAGTCTATACTATTTGATCTAACACAGTCAGCTGCATACAAAATACTCTGCTGAAATAGTGGCACCTTCTTGGGAAAAAGCTAGTACCATATGATGATCTAAGATTTACTCACTGAAACACAATGGCAAAATACCTGAGAATAGGGCTAAAAGAATGTACCATTGCCTGCTTACAATATGTATCAATAAAAGTATTTCTAACAATGACAATGTTATATCCGTAGTACAGTGTATTACTGCACCTTCATCATAGAAGTTAACATATACTGTAAACAGGTCCAGATACAGAGACCCATACCTGGACAGTGTACAGCATGAATGAACTTGGATAATTCTGTCATAAATCACATATTGCCATCTAAATTCCTCCTCCATGGCTCAGCAAACTTTGTAGAAGACACTGTAAAAAGATACTAAGGCCAGTGATGCTGGGAGGAATACCAGCAAGGCAACAATATATTTCAGATATAGTAGGGCCGGTACACATATGAACACACATAAGAAACAGTAACATGCACAGACTCTGCATACACTCTGAGCAGGAATGCCCATACACTGAGAGCAGGAATGTTACATGATCTCCTACCCTTCAACAAGTTCCTATCTCCATTTTACAAATTCTCCAAATGGAAAAAAACTAGTGTATCCCAGTAGTACCTTACTGAGTACAGAATCAACATGCAATATCAGGTCTAATTCCATGCAGTAGACAGACAACTCATGTGACTCAACAGTAATTTTTTGAATTATTGCTTTTGACTCATAATGTACTGTATTTTTAAACATACTAGTAATTTTTATGTATTATGAATTCCTGTTTTATTTTAATTTGTGTGTATCTTTGTGATTCTTTCTTGTAAGTTTTTTTCTTATTCCTACAGTTGGTGGTTTTGTTTTAATTTTGATTAGTTTATTTTTTATTTGCCTATATGATTTCTAAGGAGAGAGAGAGAGAGACAGAAAGAGAGAAGAGGGGGAGAGAAAGAGAGAGAGAGAGAGAGAGAGAGAGAGAGAGAGAGAGAGAGAAGGAACATGAGGATTAGGTGGTTCTGGAGGTGGCAAGAATCAGTTAGGGTAATATAGGGTGGGGTACAATTAGAATATATTGTGTAAAAAATTATATTTTCAAAAATTAGTAATTGAAAGAAAATATAGATGTCGTGTTCATCCATCTTAAGACATTAAAATTAAATTAAACTACTAATGGAAGATGGCATTTTTTCATTGGTCAGAGAAGAATATGTGTAAGGCATTCTCTACTATTGTATGATGCTTCCTGTATAGAACTGTGATGAATTCTATATGTTTGGCACAAGGAGTATCACTATTAAAAGTTGTGGCCCTATTGGAGTAGGATTGACCTTGGAGTAGGTATGTAGGTACGGCTTTAAAAACCTTCGTCATAGTTGCCCAGAAACCAGTATTCTGCTAGAAGCCTTCATATAAAAATGTAGAATTCTCAGCTCCTTCTGCACCATGTCTTCCTGGACACCGCCATGACACTGCCTTGATGATAATGGACTAAAACTCTGAACCTGTAGGCCAGCTCCAATTAAATGTTGTCCTTGTAAGAGTTGCTTGTTCATTGTGTCTATTTCACAGCAGTGAAACCTGACCTAAGAGAGAATTTGGTACCTGGTACGAGGCAAAGGTTTGCTGTGACAGGCCCAATCATGATTTTGTTTGGAAGAATGTGGATTTTGGTGTCTTTGAATTTCGAAAGTGGTGGAATGTTCAAATGGGGCTTAATGAGGCATCATAATAGGAATGTGGAAGAATTTCTTGCTGAGAGTAATTTCAAATGTGCCAATCTGGCTGAAGAGATTTGAAATGAGAATTTCAGTATATGGAATAAAAGCTGTTTTGTGGTTTTGGTGAAGAATTTGGATGCTTTTTGCCCTTGTCTGAAGAATCTACCTGAGGTAAAGGTAAATATTAATTGCATTGAACGAGGAAGTCTGAAAAAAGCCAAAAAGGGATGTTGTTCTCCCATTAAGCCTCATGAAGAGGGTTTTGAAAATGTGAAGAAAATTTAAAAAGGAAAATATCAAAATATGTGGTTTGAGTATTAAAGGGGCATCAGGAAATAAAATGGACCTTGATTGTGTACCCAAAGATATTAAATTAAATTAAGGGAGTGGTGACTTTGGGGCAAGGTCTTTCCCAGCAAATTTAGGTTCAGGCTTAGGATGAATATGCCTTTAATCCCATGAGATAAACTGAACAGATCAGTAAATTCTAGGCCAGTCTGGGACAAAGCAGGTTCTAGCTGAAAAAAAAAGGGTAAATTGAGGCAAGGTGGTGTATGCCTTTAATACCAGCATTACTGGAGACAGAGCCATGCAGATCTCTGAGTTTAAGGTAAACAAACAGAGCAAGATCCAGGACAGCTAAGCTTAAGCAGTGATGGAGATGGAAAAGAGGAAGCTACTGATAATGTAATAGAACACAAGGGCAAAGTCCAGCTCCTGCCAGCAGCAAAGCTCATCAGCTTTGTCCATGAATCTCTGCTTTATACTCAAGAGGAGAAGGTAACAACTGGGACAATAGAGGCTTGACAGCTAGAGCTAAGAAATTAGTGTTGATTAAGAAGACACATCATCACTGAGGTGAAGTCTTCTGTCAACTGTCTTCTGAGTGCATAAAGAAGCTGTGTTCCAGAAATGGCCATGTTTGTACCTCATTCTGCAGCTGTAATTGGTAATGTGTAAAAGTCACCCAGGTAATACTGGTTTTGAAGGCAAGAAGGGTTCGTGAAAAGCACCTGAATCTCAGCATTGTGAAAGGCCCTGAAAGGTCATTAGTGAAAGTGGAGCCTAAGTTGCAATTGATGGCCCAAGGCTGAAGGGGTCATGCAAAGGAGTTGAGGCCTGACACCAGGAAGGGAGCCTATGAGAGTATATTGGTGAAGCCTAGTTGCAGCAGAAGATATTATTGTTTTGGAGGTGGCAGTACCATGAGATGACCACCACAAACAACAGCAGTAGTGGAGTAGAGGTATCTGGAACCTAAAAGACAAGGTGAGTGCTATAATGGACAGACCTGGGGAAGTGGACCCAGACCTTGGTGTAACCCTTAAGCTCTGGAGTGGATCCCAGACACTAAAATAAGAAGCTGTTACATTTACCTGCCTTGGAAAGCCCGAGATATTTCAGATGCCAGAGCCATGGATTGTCTGCTGAGGAAAGCAGATAACAGAGAGTGAAATCAGTACAGGAGAAAGACATTTGTTGCAGTCAATAAAGATTAAAAAGGAGTTGGAGATCTGAAGACTACTTTGATATCAGTCATTGAGATGCAGAGTTTGGAGTTTGCACAATTGGTTTCTCTGTGTTGCTTTGAGGACTACAGTTAAGTGACTAGATGAATCTCAGAAGAGACTTTGGAATTTGGACTTTTAACATTGTTGAGTCTGCTATAGATTGCTGAAAGTGTTAAAGTGAAGCAGGAACTGAAGGAAAGGTCATCCAGTAGCTGCCTCACCTGGAGATTCATCCCATATGCTGCCTCCAAGTCCAGTCACTATTGCTGATGCCAAGAAGTACTTGCTGATATGAACTTGATATGGGTGTCTATTGAGAAGCTCTGCCAGAGACTTATTGATACAGATGGGGACTCTTTCAGCAAACCATTGGACTGAGCATGGGAACCCCAAAAGGGTAGTTAGTGAAATGGCTTAAGGAGCAGAATAGTTTTGCAACCTTGTAGAAAGAACAATAATATCAACCAACCAGACCACCACAGATCCCAGACACTAAACCACCAGACAAAGTGTACATATGGAGGCTCCAGCCATATATGTAACAGAAAATGGCATTATCTGGTATCAATAGGAGGACAAACCCTTGGTCCTGTGAAGTTTTGTATCTCCAGTTTAGGAGAATGACAGATGTTGAGGTGGGAGTGAATGGGTGGGAATGGGAGCATTGAAGCAGGGGGAGGGAAGAGGGGGAACAGGATAGGGGAAATGGGGAGAACATTTGAAATATAAATATTTAAAATATCCAATAAAATAAATAAATTAATTTTTAAAAACCAAAAAATAAATACAGACAAAATTTATTTCACATTATGCTTTGTTTAGGTATGGTCCTCACAGACTCATATGTTTAAATATGGCTATACAGGCCCATGAGTCGAAGTGACGGTTTGTATATGTTTGACATATGGAATGGAGCTATGAGAAGGTGTGGCCATTTTGGAGTAGGGGAGGTGGTGTTGGAGTAAGTGTGTCACTGTGGGTGTGAGCCTTAAGACCCGCATCCTAGTTGCCTGTTAACCAATTTTCTGCTAACAGCCTTCAGTTGAAGATGTAAAAATCTCAGCTCCTCCTGTACAATGCCTGCCTGGATGCTGTTGTGTTCCTGCCTTCATGATTTTGGACTTAACTTCTGAACCTATAAGCCAGCCCCAATTAAATGCTGTCTTTATAAGTGTTGCCTTGGTCATGGTTTCTGTTCCACAGCAGTAAGAAACTTTGGTCATTTGTTTTGACTGGAGTTCATTTCACCTTTTCTACTCACTCACTGTGTCTCAAACTTACTTTTCACTGAATCACTAGGAATTTGTTTCAGGAACTGTAACACACTAGGCATGCAAGCTACTGTTATCTATACCTGTATGTCTCAGTGGTTTTAAAAATATTAATAATCATCAGATTTGATTTGTACTGTCCTATTGCTCATTCCTATAATATGAAATGATTTCAATTATTTATCTGATTTCTCAGAAATTGTTTTTTCCTTTGTCCAATTTTCCCATGATTTTACAACTAATCTTTTGTTGGTCTTCAATACAGAGTCCAAGGTTTCTCCTGACTAGCACAATCCAAAGTGGCTTTACATACTGCTTCCTCCCTGTTTAAGAAGAATTGCAGATAAGAGTTAACATTGTAATTTCCACCTACTTTTTCTTGTTTAAAAATTCATATTTTAAAAGAAATGAAATAATTAAAACCACAATTAAATGAATGGAACTAGTAACCTTTATACTGAATGATGAAACACAGTCCCCAAAAGATAAATATGATATGTATTTGCTTATTTGTGAATAATAGCTACATGTCACTGATAAAAAAACTCTAATGTGTAAAACCAGATTGGCTTTAGAGTAAGGGAGTAGAAGTGACAGATATGTCTCCTAAGGAAAGGGAAATTAAATCGATTGATATGGAGTGTCAGAATGGGGATTGGAAGCAGGATAAAAAGGAGTGAAGTGGAGAAGTAAATGGAGGAGGGGAAATCATTATAGAGTGTTAAAATGAAAGGCCTTTGAGGATTAGTATGTAAATAAATAGGGACTATTCGTTAATATATGCATATATGAATCCAATTTAAATGACAGTGCCAAATGATATGGAAGACAGAGCTACAACTGAAAATCTCTGTTAGCAAATGGAGTTTCCCATATGAGGAATGGCTTACTCCTACAAACTCATGGAAAAATGAGAAGTTGAGTTCGTATCTACTTAGAGTCCACCTCCACTTTCCACACATGTTCTATGGCCTTTGGGTGAAGATTGTATTCTACACACTACTGAACAAAAATGTATACACCAAGCAAGCCACAAATATTTTGATCTACAATAACATATCCTGTCTGAAAGAGATGCTACTACAATGGTGAAACAAAGCATTTGTCAGTAGCCAAGTAATATCTAATTTGAATTAAGACTCACTTCTTAAGTTAGGAAAAAGTACAGACACCTACAGTGTTACAAATTGTACAGAGTGATAGTTCTTGGAGCACAAAGCCCTGAAGTTAATGACCACATCAAATCCACCCTTTCAGTGATGAGGTAACCCTGAAGAAGAAAAACATGTGCAATAGGCTGAGCACATGGGAAACTCCAAGAAAACAAAGCTACCTAAACAATATAATCTGAGCTCATATGAATTCTCAGAGTGTCTCTTCTTGGTCTTCTGCCTACATATTATGGCTTTCATTTGAGCATTATTATACAGTACTAGAATGTGTGAGTGATTGTGTCTCTTCCTCCTGTGCTTTTTTTTTTTTTTTTTTGGACTTCTTTTCTTCTGCTCATTTGCTTTGTCCATTTCCATTGTATTAGCTTTTTTTAAAATCTTACTACAATTTTGTATTTCGTTTTAATTTGTTTGTAGATCTTCAAAAAGTTTTATAGCAATAGAATTGCCTGTGGACAGAGACTGGGACTAGTAGAGTGAGAACAACTATAATCAGATTAAATTATTTTGAAAAACATCAATTTTTCATAAAAATCTCTAACTTTAAATCCATTTCTTCAAATACTTTTAATACTCATACTTTTTGTTTCCAATAATAATGTGTGTTGAAGTTTTGACCATTTTTTGTAATTCTAGCATATGATCCACTGAGTCACACAGACATCAGGTGTTGCCAGTTTTTTCTCCACAGTAACTAATACAACAGATAAACAAACAATCAATCAAATACAAAATAATAACTAACTTTTTCTAACACAGAAATACAAAAAAGAACAAATAAAAACTTTACTAGGTAGGTTTGGGATGCAAGTTAAGGAATATAGAAAGTACATTATGAAGACACTTTCCTTGAGGTAGCAATGAAGGAATAGAGTGAAAATATTAATAAATCAAAGAAATTTACTTCATGTGATTAAATTGTTTGCCATATGATGATTTCACCTCAGTTATTTATGGTATTTTCCACATAGAAATTAATGAATACTTTACGTAAATTTAAATCTATATTGATATCCAATAATGAAATAAACTATAATAACATTTTCGCTATTTTACTGGAAAGGTAAATACCAGCAAATTAGAATTAGTAAACTGATATGTTCTTACAGTATCATCATATGAATTTAGATTTAACAGAATGAAGAGATTTGATACCTTTAGGAGTTTTGGGGCATATATTGCTTGATATATTCATACATTTTACTAGAAAAGAAAAAAATTTGCACCCAGAGTTGTGGTTATTCCACAGCACTCAGACACAAAACCTTTCTGCAGAGAGTTGGTCTGCCAGTGCTCTCCTTCCTAAGCACATAGCCCACAGGTGGGACACCACTTTCTCTCCATTGATGGACTAGCTGGGAATATACAGCCTTGGGAGCTGCAGAATAAAAATCTAGGAAAGAGATCAGTCATCACAGCCACAAGCATCACCAACAGAATACAAGAGATTGAAGAGAGAATTTCAGGGACAGTAGATACTGTATAAAACTCTGACAATCTAGTCAGAGAAAATGCCAGAAGTAAAAAAAAAATCCTAAGCCAAAACATCCAAGAAATGGAGGACACATGAGAACATCAAACTCAAGAATAATAGGTATAGAAGAAAACAAAGACTCCCATGTTAAAGGACCAGGAAATATCTTCAACAAAATTATAGAAGAATACTCCATAACCTAAAGAAAGAGATGCCCATGAAAATAAAAGAAGCCTATCGATCTACAAACAAATTGGATCAGAAAAGAAATTCCCACATCACATAATAGAGAAAACACCAAATAAACAAAACAAAGAAGTTGTATTAAAAGCAGTAGGGGACAAAGTCAAAAAACATATGAAGGCAAATCTATCATAACTACACCAGACTCTCAGCAGAGACTATGGAAGCTAGAAGATACTGGCAAGGTGTCATTCAGACTCTAAGAGAACACAAATGGAAGCCCATGCTATGACACCCAGCAAAACTCCCAATTAACATAAATGGCAAAACCAAGATATTCCATGACAAAACCAAATTTACACAATATATTTCCACAAATTCAGCCCTTCAAAGGATAATAGATGGAAAATTCCAAAAGAAAGGAGAAAAACTACACCCTTGAAAAATCAAGAAATAATGTTTTTGCAACAGATCCAAAAGAAGATAGCCATACATATAAAAGTACACATCTAACAACAAAAATAACAGGAAATCCTCACTATTCCTTAATATCTCTTAACACCAAAGGACTCAATTTCATAATAAAAAAACATAGGCTAATAGACTGGACAATTAAACTGGACCCAGCATTTTGATGTAAACAGGAATGCTGCCCAGAGCTCAAGACAGATACCACCTAAGAATAAAAGGCTGAGAATTTTTTTTCAAAGCAAATGATCCCATGAAACAAGCTGCAGGAGCTATTCTAATATCAAATATAATCGACTTTCAAGCAAAAGTTATCCAAAAAAGTAAGGAAAGTCACTTCATATTGATTGAAGGAAAAATCCACCAAGATGAACTCTCAATACTTAACATCGTTGCTCCACATGTCAGAGGATTCATATTGATTAAAAAAAAAGCTATACTAAAGATCAAATCATACATTGCAACACACAAAATAATAGTAGGAGACTTTAGCACCATACTGTCATCAATGGACAGTTTCTTCAAACAGAACTAAACGGAGACACAATGAAATTGAAAAGAAAGTATGAAACAACTGAATTCAACAGACATCTATAGAACATGTCATCTTAAAAACCATAGAATATACCTTCTTCTCAGAACCTCATGGTACCTTCTCAAAAATTGGCCATATACTTGGTCACTGAATAGGCCTCATTTCATACAAGTATATTGAAACCATCTCATGCATTCTATCAGATCACCGTGCACTAAGGCTAGTCTTCAATAAGAACAAAAACAACAGAAATTCCACATATACATGGAAGTTGAACAATGCTCTACTCAATGATAATTTGATCAATGAAGAAATAAAGAAACTAAAGACATTTTTGAGTTTACTGAAAATGTAGGCACAACATACACAAACTTATGGGATACAATGAAAGAAGTGCTAAGAGGAAAACACTTAGCTCTGAGTGCCTCTGAAAAGAAATTACAGAGAGCATACACTAACGGCTTGACATAACACCTGAAAGCTCTAGAAAAAAGAGGCAAATTCACAAAAGAGGAATAGACAGCAGGAAAAAAAATCAAATTTAGAGCTAAAATCAATGAGGTAAAACAGAAAGGACTATTCAAAGAATCAACAAAACCAGGAGATGGTTCTTTGAGAAAATCAATAACATAGATAAAACATTAGCAAAACTAACCAGAGGGCACAGGGATCCTATCAAAATGAACAAATGAGAAATGGAAAGGGAAAAATAGCAAAAGAAACTGAGGAAATTAAAAAAAATCAGAAGGCAATACTCAGCAAAACTGGAAAATCTAAATGAAATGGATAATTTCCTAGACAGATATCTGGTAACAAAGTTAGATCAGGATCAGATAAACCATTTAAACAGTCCCATAACCACTACAGAAATAAAAGAAGTCATTAAAGACTCCCAACCATAAAAGATCAGGACCAGATGGATTTAGTGCAGAATTCTATCTTACCTTCAAAGGAGACCTAATACCAATACTTTTCAATCTATTCCACAAAGTAGAAACTGAAAGAATGTTACTCAATTCGTTTATGAAGCCACATTTATGGTTACACCTAAACTACAAAAGATGCAACAAGGAAAGAGAACTTCAAACCATTCTTCCTTATGAACTTCAATACAAAATACTTAGTAAGATTCTTGTAAACTGAATCCCAGTACAAATCAAAAGGATCATCCATCATGATCAAGTAGGCTTCAAACCAGGGATGCAGGGATGTTTCAGTATACATCCATCAACATAATACACTATATAAATACACTAACAAAAAGACTGCATAATCGTCTTATTAGACACTGAGAAACCATTTGACACATTCAACACTTTGTCATGATAAAAGTCTTGGATTAATCAGGTGTTTAAGGCCCAAACTTGAATGTTGTAAAAAGCAATATATAGCAAGCCAGTAGCCAACTCTGAACTTACTGGAGAGAAAATTGTGGCAATCCCACTACTACTGGGGAGTAGAAAATGCTTCCCATTCTCCACCTATTAAATGTAGTACTTGAAATACTATAAAACAAATAGAAATCAAAAGAATTCGAATTGGAAAGTAAGAAGTCAAAATATCACTATTTGCAGAATGTATGATCATATACTTAAGTGGCCCCAAAAATTCACCAGAGCACTCCTAACCCTGATTAGCATGTTCATCAGAGTGGTTGGACATAAAATTAACTCAAACAGATCAGTAGTCTTTCTCTACTCCAAAGATAAACAGTCTGAGAAGGAAATTAGGGAAATAACACCCTTCACAATACTCACAAACTATATCAAATACATTGTATGACTCTAACAAAGCAAGTGAAATATCTGTATGACACAAACTTTAAGTCTCTGAAGAAAGAAATCAAAAAAGATCCCAGAAATGGAAAGACCTCCCATGCTCATAAATTCTCAGTATTAATTTAGTAAAAATGGAAATTTTGCCTTAAGCAATCTACAGGTTCAATGCAATCTCCATCAAAATTTCAATTCAATTCCTCATAGCATTAGAAAGAGAAATTTACAAATTCATTTGGAAAATAAAACTTAGGATAGTAAAAATATTTCTCAACAATAAAAGAACAATAAAAGAATATTTCTATAGAAATCCCTAACTTCAAGCTATATTACAGAGCAGCATGATAAAAGCTCTATTGTATTGGTACAGAGACAGGAAGGTAGATCAAGGTAATAGAATTAAAGGCACAGAAATGACCCTCCCCACCACATCTATGGTCACCTGATCTTTGAAAAAGGAGTCAAAACTGTCCTTTGGAAAAAAAGATGGGATTTTGAACAAATGGAGTTGTTTCCGCTGGAGGTCAACATATAGAAGAAGGCAAGTTAATCCATTCTTACCTCTCTGTCCAAACTGAAGTCCAAGTGGAACAATGACCTTCACAAAAACCAGATACACTCAAACTATTAGAAGAAAAAGAGGGGAATAGTCTCGAACACATGAGCAGTGGGGAAAATGTCCTGAACAGAACATAATTGGCTTATGCTCTAAGATCAAGAACCAGCAAATGGGACCTCATGAATTTGGAAAGCTGCTGTAAGGCAAATAATATTGTCAATTGGACAAAATGGCAACCAAAATATTGGGGAAATATCTTTACCAATCCTATGTCTGATAGAGGAATTATATTTAACATACACAAATAACTCAAGAAGTACAACTCCAGAGACTCCAATAACTGTATTAACAAATGGGGGTCAAGCTAAACAACAAATTCTCAACTGAAGAATATCAAATGGCTGTGAAGCACCTAAAGTTCAACATCCTTAATCACCAGGGAAATGCAAATAAAAACAACCCTGAAATTTCACTTCTCATCAGTCAGAATGGCTAAGATAAAACTTAAGGTGAAAAGAGATCCTGGAGAGGATGTGGAGAAATAGGATCCTCTTCCATTGCTGGGGAAAATGCAAACTGATATAGATACTTTGGAAAGAAGTCTGGATGTTCCTCATTAAATTGGATGTAGTACTACTGGACAACCTGGATATACTACTCTTGCTCATAGACCCAAATGATGCTACAAAATATAACAAGAACACAAGCTCCACTATTTCCATAGTAGCCTTATTTATAATAGCCAGAAGCTGGAAAGAACCCAGATTTCCTTCAACAGAAGAATGGTGATGGGAGATGGAGGAAAGGGAATAACATTTGATATATATATATATACACATATATACATATATATATATATATACACATATATACATATATATATATATATATATATATACAAATATCCAAGAAAAATAAAAGATAAAAAAGAGAAAAAAAAGAATAGATTATTTACTCTAGCCAAGTTTGAAAGTCAGCAGATGGGAACAGAGATTTGGGGTGACTTCAATACATGTTCTAACACTAAAGTATTAAACAGCCTTGTATAGCCACATTTTTAAAAAAAAATCATATACTAGTGTTTAACAATATGATTTCAAGTTAAATCAACTGAATGTGTATGGAAATTGTGAAAATACCTACCATAGATTTTCTATAACTCTTGATGATAGTCTTAATTTTTATGTTTCTTTCATTTAGCTAGTGATCTGTTAATACATTCCAAAACTTTCACCATCTAATTGAAAGTATTTTAAGTGAGACAGAATTGAATGTTAAGTTGCTTATAAGTGTACTAAAAGTCCAAGTTATTTTGGTTCTAGATCTTTGCATTCCAAATATCAACAATTGAAAAGTTCTTACAAGTCACCCAATTCTCTCAAACATTTAGATAATGTTTTTTTTTTTCTTTTTCTTTTGTCAAGAGCTTTAGTTGAATGTTTCCCCTGTTGATCAAAAGTCACATTTTGTGCATTGAAAAATCTAATATTGTTATATGCCCCTTGACTCTAGGCCAACTTGCTTAGAAAGTGATAATATGTCAGAATTCAGGGTACATACAGTTGGAGAAGGCATTAAGTAAGAAAATTCAGGATCATATAAATATTAATTACTCTCCTGATCCAGGTGGAATATGTTGTGGTTTGCCCTGAAGTTATCTGTATTTTGATGTTAATTCCACTGTACCAAGGACAGCTGTCTAGTCAGGTACTCAGAACTAAGATGACTGCACCAGAACCACCTCCCCATTGAATTTGTAAAGTATAGGTAAGGGGCAGGTACAGGATAGAAGGAGGCCTGTCATTGGCACAGAAGAAAGGATAGGCAGGAGAGAATTTAGAAGGAAGAGGAGGAGAATAGAATGGAAAGGAAGAGACAGGAGGGAGAGAAGAGGCAGAGAAGCCATGGCAGGTGATGTTAAGATTCTACTCTGTGTATTTGCAGGTTGTTATTTATGTTACTAAGGGATGAATGGTACCAGGCTTTGTATGTTTAAGTGGGCAATTATATCTTATCAATTTGGTTTAAGATTATTGTTTTGTGAGTTCTTTTATGTGATGGTTTGAGTGTAGGAGCATGTGCAGTGGCAGGAGACTCTGGGCTGCCAAGGAATTCAGATGTGTTTCTGCCAAGATATCTAGCAGATATCTTGGAGCACCACGGTGCAGGACCCAGCGAGATAAAAGACAACCAACACTTTTATTATTCTATATTTTTACAACAACAGGGATATCATTCTATACTGCTGTACTTGACATTATATTTTTATGCAATATAGAACAGGATTCTGATTCATGGGGGAATAACTCCAAAGACCACAGTAGGAATGACAGAAGTAACAATTGCAATTGAGAGTAGCAAACGTTCTATTAACCCACAGATTTCTCTACTTGTGCCATCATGTGTCTTATCAAAATTGAATATGTTATTTCTGTTGTATTTACATTTCTTCTTATTTTATAAAATATTGGAAGTATAGAAAAGCAAAATATTCATCACTTTTTTAAATGTATTTTTCCTTTGTGTAGTTTATTTCCTTTGACATTTAACAAATATTGTTCTTAAGTAACAGTACTTTTGTACCTGTTATTTGAAATTAATAATTTTGTTGGACCAATTATTTTTCTTAGTTAGCTTCAGTATGAAGATGTTAGAGAATTGTTTTGGGGTCCAGAAGGGAGTACCCTGAGGGATTAAGTCTGGAAGAAGAATGAAGTCAAGACTTGTACAAACCCTTAAAATCATCAGGAGTAGGACAGTTTTCAATCTTGCTGTGGCTCTGCATGTGTGAGAGCACATAGACATATGCACCCACCTCCATCATCCTTGTGGTAGTTACTTAGTCTGGTGGCCAAATTACTCCTCAGACTTCCTCTCTCACTATGAGGATGGAGAAACACCCAGAATTCTTCTTTCAACTAAAGCTTTCCAAACAGTTCTGAAAGACTCCCAGAGTGGGGAGGCCCTCACTCAAGTCTCGGGATGATGCAACCCCCCAAGAACTCACACAAGACCATCCTTGCTGCAATCACATGAGTTTTATGGATAAGAACCAGTGCACTGGGGTCGAGACTCATATCTCACACAGGGGCAGTGAAGTTTGACGACCAGTAGCTAAGAGAAGGGGAATTTAAAGGAAGAAACCACAACCCAAGGGAGTAGGGAAGGCGTCATTGGAAAATGTCGAGAATACCAGTGAAAAAATCACAAGGAGGAGCTTCCTGTTTCTGAAGATTGTTTAACTTTATGGTCTGCTATTTCCTGGGAGAAGCTTCCTGCTTCTCAAGATTGCTCTCTAAGATTTTAATGTAACTTTATGGTCAGCTAGTTCCTGGGAGAAAGCTGTTGAACTGGTCGATGCAATTACCCATCCTATGGTCCTAGGAGAAGCTTCCTGGAACATAATTTCAGGGCCTAACCAGGTTTTTTCTTCTACTCTGAACCTTTGTCTAAGGGGGAAGGCAACCTTAAAACTTCTACCTTTCATTCCACCCTTCTTCTAGTGGCTAGTTCTAATCATAGAACTAAATTTCAGTATCTTCATAATATTGATTTTTTTTGACCTTGTAAAACATGATATTGCTGATGTAATATCAAAATCTGAACAGCACTCACTCTTTTTCTAATGAAGGTAACTAGCTTATTTAACACACATGGACCTATAATCAGGAGAAGCAGAAGCAAAACTAAGAAGGGTCCCATAAAGGAAGATATCAGAGTAATCATCTAAGGAGATCTACTAAACCAGCTCTCGAACCATCCCTGATGTGCTTCTCTGTCTCTGTATTTTGTCTAACCTTTCTCTAAGTTTACTCATGGAGTCTTTTAATTACTTCTGAATGGTCTACATAGGAGCAACATTCTTTCTTTTAGTGTAGCACACAGACCTCCTTCTTTAAATAATATCAGGTCTAATCTCTTATTCTGAAGGATTACCTCTGAGACGGAGGTTAGTGATTCTTGGAGGTTAGCTAAAAAGTCTGTTTTACTCTTTCTATATCTAAGTGAATAGCAGTTCTGAATTCTCCATAAGCCTGTGTTGCAAGGCAACAGCAGATGTCCTTGTTGCTGCCCTTGAAGCACCTAGACTCAGCCTTAAGATAGCCCTAAGTAATTCTCAACACTCCTTTGTGTCTTCAGACTTGCACATCAGATAAGTGGATATATCAGAGACGTGACTGGGAGGTTGCTATAATGCTCACTTGAGAAGTGTGCTTTAGAAATAAAAATTTCATCTTTGCCCTGGGTTCCATCAGGATAGGTGTGGGGATAGGCTTGATTTCTATTGCAAATGATGTACCATTGCATACGTTAGTACTTGTAACACTTCTTGGGACTGTACCTCAGGGGTTACAACCTGTATAGGTTAGAAGTTCTAAAAGGCAGTCATAACCTTTGTGTGTAGGTTCAGATAGTGTCCAGATTGGAATCCTGATGCTAAATACTTAGTAAGACACAAGAAATCATTATTAGTATGACATGTTGGTTCAATAACATCATCTAATACAGTCAGAGGAGGTGAGGCATAATATAAGATCTCAAAGCGGGTAAGGCTGAATCTGGAAGGGATATTTCTTGCTCTGAAGAGAGCAAGAGGGAAGGAGTGCCACCCAGTCTGTGCCAGTCTCCATGGTCACTTTGGTCAGGGTCTCTTTTAGAGTTTTATTTATTTACTCTACCTGTCCTGAACTTTGAGGTCTGTAAGTACAATGTAATTTCCAATCGACCTCTAAATACTTGGCCACAACTACACATACACCTCCTCTAAATAATGCAACAGGTTTTTGTTCCCTTAACAACCACCAAACTTAAAAGAGTTTCTATTCAAATATATTCCATGTATTCAGGTAGAAAAACAAAAGGTCTAAACTGATTGAAGGACATTTGCAGTTAAGTAAACTGTATCTTCAGAGAACTTTCA
Source organism: Rattus norvegicus (assembly GCF_021556685.1). Classification (NCBI taxonomy): domain Eukaryota; kingdom Metazoa; phylum Chordata; class Mammalia; order Rodentia; family Muridae; genus Rattus; species Rattus norvegicus. Next base: position 124,560,407 of record NC_141534.1, read on the forward strand.
GAGAAAATTTCCTATTTACCATTTTATGCCTATGCACAATTGAGGATAAATATGCTTAAATTCAGGTGCACTATGGGAAGGAATATATGTAGTAGGAACAATGATTATATGATCTCATCTGTAAATCAAAAGAACCATCTAAATGATGCCTTTTAGCAATGTCAAAACTATTAAAGCCTTTTTTGGACCACAAAAAAAAATACTTGGCCACACCCTAGCTTACCTTGGCAATGAAAGTTGGGGGTTGTCTAACCAGATTACCTTGGGCACTCCGACCGGGAGAAGATTTCTTCCAGTATCTTCTTGATGACTACCGGGGCCGTCTCTTGCTTGGTGAGGAAAGCTTCTATCCATTCCTGGAAAGGTATCTACAAGCACTAGGAGATATTTGTGACCATATTTTCCTGGTTTTATCTCAGTGAAGTTCACTTTGACTTCCCACTAAACTCTCTAGGTCTCTTTGCCCTGTTTGCTTGATAAGCATTCACTTACTGACAAACCTTATACTTTTTATTGCCTCTCTGGCTAAAATCTTAAAGTCTATTACATATACCTTAACTACTTGGACAAGCTTCTTATCTCCTAAATGAATCCATTTATATATTTGGCAAGGTGAGTCTTTTGTTTGCTCTCTGGGGAACACAGTTTTCCCTCAAGTGTGCCATTGTCTTTTTTTTTTATTTTAAGCAATTTAGGCCTTTTCTTCTGCTGTACATTATAAGTGGAGCCATCCCTTAGTCAGATCTCTGTTCCCAGTGGCTGTCTCTTGCAGGCCTGCAAGCAGGATAGGCTCCTGCATAGGCATTTCTTGAGGCACTTGATCTGCTTCATTATTACCGCATGCCACTGAAATTCTTCCCTCCTGATGTACTGGGCAATGAATAATACTCACAGTTGCTGGCTGCATCAGAGCATCCAAGAGATGACAAAGGCATCTGGGGCGCTGATGTCCTGGAGGTTAGAGGGTCAGCCATCCCAGATGACATTTGTTTTGTCCACCATGGCAGCACCAACTCCTCTCTGACCTTCATGAAGAGAACTGTTCCCATCTGTCGACAAGGTAGCCTCCGCTTTCAGCAGGGTTTGATCAGTCAGTCACAGAGGTCTTTCCTCCACACATGGGCTTCTGCCAGTGCTTGACACTCGTGCTGTGGTGGCTCCAAGTCAGGATTGGGCAGCAAGGTGACCAGATTACCCCCAACCAGTGGAGAATCTAGTCCATGTCAGCTGAGCAGTGGTCCCATCGTCTGGGACTTTTTATTCAAAGGCAAAACATCAGCCACTCTACCACAGTTTTAAGTCCTGGATTGGGTGATAATTGTTAGTGCCCAGCTGGCAAGAGCGATGTGTTCCAGGCAGAATGGCACTAAACCACACATCTCCCAGCATCAGGTATTGGTGCACTGAGACAGGTCTTAAGCTCTACATACACAGTCTGCAGATATGTATACACATGGCCTCACCCAGCCATAACTGCCAATGCAAGCCATTTTGGAGAGCAAATTTCTCATGAGCAAGGGATAGGGGCAGTCAGAGATGACCATGAACTAGTGGGTTACCCAGCCCACACCAAGGTCCACTGTATTGTTTCTTGCCGGTAGTTCCCTGTACCCAAGGTCTTTGATGGACACTGGCCCACTGGGGCACAGGAGCATAGTGTTGGGTCCCTGTATCCACAAAACACTGGATACTATAGCTACTGGATGCTGTCCACTTATGTGCACAGACTATGAAACACACATCAACCTTATTTTCTCTGCAACTTACACTAACTCTCTCAGTGACATAGCTTACCCCTTCAAGTTTCTGCAACTTTTTCTTCACATCTCTTACTTACTTTAGCCAAATTGGTGGGGCATTTTTTCAGCCCCTCAGAGACCCACAATTGTAGTCTGATGGTAGACCTGGTGCTCCCTACCTTTAGGCTTATTGAACTCAACAGGCAGAAGTGAGTGCCTTCCATCTGTGTCTGGAACATTTTTTCTGGCCTCTAGTAGGATTCTGTATTTCCTGTAACAGCTGCCAACAAGCATCTCAAGTGGGATGGTGAGAAAACAATAAGAGTCCAGAAAATAGAGGTCTGCTGAAAATGACAAAAGCATTCAGTCACACAGAAAGACAGTCAAAAGATTAACAGACAAAAAAAGAAAAAAAAACAGAGTGTGCACAAAAACAAAAAAAAAACAAGGGGCCGCTGCAAGATCACCACAAAACCGAACTGATTCACATGGCAGCTTCCTTGAACTCACCAAAAACAGATGAAGGAGAGCAGGTTCCACATCACTCTTCCTTCTCAACCAGAGACAGATGAAGGGGAGCAGATTCCACTTCACTCCTCCTTCCCAAGGGGACACCAAAGACAGATGAAGGAGAGCAGATCAAAAATAATGGTTAAGTCAAAGGTCCCCACTGGAGGCCAGCCGACATCAAATGTCGGCCACTCCAAGGAGCAAAAAGTCTTCCACAGTCCCTTCTTAATCTCAACTGACAAGTTGTGTGCTCTAGCTTTCGAGAATACCAGTGGTAACACAAAGCAAAGACCTAAGACACACAGACAAAGACCACTCTGGAAATACAGATGGCCAGGAGGGCGGGTCTTTTCTCTAATTCAGGAGAATCACCGAATCCTCACTGGCACCCAGATGGCTGAAAAGGCAGGTCTCTTCTCCAATCCAGGAGAATCACTGAATCCTTACCAGTGCCCAGATGGGAATCTCCCAGGCATCGTTGGGGTCCCTCCTCACCTCCTGGGATGTCTCCCAGGGCAGCGCAATCAGTGATCTGCTGGCACATCTACCGCTCACATTCACGTCTCTCCTGAGACACAAGCTTCCCTCTCAGCCCGAAATGGGAGCGACCACAAAACTAGATCTCCAGAACTCATGAGCAAATACAGAACCAGAGTAGGAAATACAGACCCAGAGTTTAGCCGGCACAAAAAACAAAGACACAGACAATATCTCACTTCCAAGTAGGTATCTGGATATGAGGGTGGTCGCCTATCCTGGACGAGCCCCCAAATGAAAGAGTCCCAGAGCGGGGAGACCCTCACTCAAGTCTTGGGATGACGCGACCCCCCAAGAACTCACACAAGACCATCCTTGCTGTAATCACATGAGGTTGATCGATAGGAACCAGTGCACTGGGGTCGAGACACATATCCCATGCAGGGGCAGTGGAGTTTGACAAACAGTAGCTAAGAGAAGAGGAATTTAAAGGAAAAAACCACAACACAAGGGATTAGGGAGGGCGCCATTGGAAAATGTTGAGAATACCAGTGAAAAAATCACAAGGGGGAGCTTCCTGTTTCTCAAGATTGTTTAACTTTATGGTCTGCTATTTCCTGGGAGAAGCTTCCTGCTTCTCAAGATTGCTCATTAAGATTTTAATCTAATTTTATGGTCAGCTAGTTCCTGGGAGAAAGATGTTGAAATGGCTGTAATTACCCATTCTATTCTCCTAGGAGAAGCTTCCTGGAACATATAATTCCAGGCCTAACCAGTTTTTTTCTTCTACTCTGAACCTTTGTCTAAGGGGGGAGGCAATCTTAAAACTTCTACCTTTCAGTTCTGGCACAGCCTATGAGGCATATTCACCCTACAAACATCTATCTCCTACCCAAGCTTATAAATGTCTACTTACCCTAAATAAACAAGAATTATTTCACTGAAAACCATCTCTGGATAAGGCCACTTATCCAACAGCCATGCAGACCAATTTCCTCTCTAAACAACCAGGCACCGTTAAGCTTCATTCTTTCTATTCCAGCTTGAAAAGCAAGGGAACCAGGATTCTCCCAGGGCAGAAGTGATAATATCCACTAATATGTGGATATTAGCCAAAAAGTTTGGAATACCCAAGACATAATTCAAAGTCCAAATGAAAGTCAAGAAGGAGAAAAACCAAATTTCAGATGTGCCAGTCCTTCTTGGACGATTTGTTAAGACAAAATGTTGAGCAGAGACTGAAGGTAAGGCCATCAACACATTGCCCCACCTGAAATTCCTTCCCATATAGAGCCACCTAAACCAGACCATATTATATTTTGCAAGAAGTGCAATCTGACAGTAGCCTGACAAATTCAGAGGCAGATGCTTGCAGACAATCACTGAAGTGAGAATGGAGTCCCAATGGAAGAATTAGAGAAAGGACTAAAATAGTTGAAGGGGTTTGCCAGCCAATAAGAAGAACTACAGTATTAACCAAACAGTACCCTTCCAGACTTTTCAGGGACTAAAGAACCATCCCAAGATTACACAGGGATGGACCTATGGCTCCAGCAGCATATATACCAGAGGACGTCCTTGTCAGGAAACAATGGGAGGAGATCCCCTTGGTCCTGTAAAAGCTTGATTCTCCAGTGTCAGGTTATGTCAGGAAAGTGAGGGAGGAAAGAGTGGCTGATAAGTAGCAGAGAACACTCTTAGAAGCAGGAGGAAATAGTAGGCTTTTGGAAGGGAAATGAGGAAAGGCGATAATATTTGAATTGTAAATGAAAAATCTCAATAAAATAGATAAAATAGGCTATTTATAGCTAAATCTAAAATATCGCCTGAATGAGTATATATTAATAAAAAAGAAGGCTCTAGTATTAGGGTTGTTTATTGGGAAAGGGAGATATGTTTAAAGAGGGAAGACCTTCTTTCTGAAAAAAAAACTTGAATTATTGGATTGACACACACATAGAGCATTTTATGAATATATACAAAGCTTTAGAGCTACATCCCTCAAAGGGAAAACAATTCCAGGATAAACAAGAGCAGAAGTAACAACAGAACACTTCTATGTTTTAAATATATAGTTTTTTCTCATTCAAATTTCTTCTGGGATCCAAAATATTCTATTTATGGTATATGTACATTTCACACATAATTCTATTTTAATTGTAACCATTTATCTATAAGCATGAATCCACCTGTCTGCATATCTGAGTGTTTCTCATCTTTCCTATTTTCCAGGTGATTTTTTACCACTCTGCTCCTTCTTGAGCCATTCTTCCTCCGTACTTAATCATATTTCATCCTCTGGTCAGTCACTAGCTAGGAATAAACATAATGAGACTATATAGCATGCAGTATAAATATCTTTTAAGGAATGGTCTGATAAATCAATTTCTCTTTTAAATTTGCTTGCTGTACATGCTGATGGCCAATATTTCTCTCAATGCATTTTTTCATCTTTAGTAAATTCAGTATTTCTTATTTACATTTCAAATGTTATTCCATTTCCCTGTTTCCATGCCAACATCCCCAACCCCTCCCCTCCCATCATATATGGGTGTTCCCTTCCCAATCCTCCCCCCTTATCACCCTCCCCAAAAGAATCCTGTTCACTGAGCGTCCAGCCTTGGCAGGACCAAGGGCTTCCCCTTCCACTGGTGCCCTTACTTGGTAGGCTATTTATTGCTATTTATGAAGTTGAAGCCCAGGGTCAGTCCATGTATAGTCTTTGGTAGTGGCTTAGTCCCTGGAAGCTCTGGTTGGTGGGCATTGTTGTTAATATGTTGTCTCAAACTCCTTCAGCTCATACAGTCCTTTCTCTGATTCCTTAAACGTGAGTCCCATTCTCATTTCTATGGTTTGCTGGCATTCGCCTATGTATTTGCTATATTCTGGCTATGTCTCTCAGTAGAGAGCTACACTGGTTCCTATCAGCCTTTACTTCTTTGCTTCATCCATCTTATCTGATTTTGTGGCTGATTATGAATGGGCCACATGTGGGGCAGGTTCTGAATGGGCGTTCCTTCAGCATTTGTTCTAAATTTTGGCACCCTATCCCCTCCCAAGGGTATTCTTGTTCCCCTTTTAAAGAAGGAGTGAAGCATCCGCATTTTGGTCATCCTTCTTGAGTTTCATATGTTCTGTGCATCTAGGGTATATCGAGCATTTGTCCTAATATCCACTTATCAATGAGTGCACACCATGTGTGTTTTTCTGTGATTAGGTTACCTCACTCAGGGTGGTATATTCCAGTTCCATTCATTTGCCGGTGAATTTCATAAAGTCATTGTTTTTGATAGCTGAGTAATATTCCATTGTGTAGATGCACCACATTTTCTGTATCCATTCCTCTGTTGAAGGGCATCTGGGTTCTTTCCTCCTTCTGGGTATTATAAATTCTTGGTAAATTCCCAGGTTTAACAGCCACTTTATTTTTAATCATTTATGTATATTTCTCTCTGTCTCTCTCATTCTCTCAATCTCTGTCTCTCAGCCATTGTCTGTGTGTTCTTCTCTCTCTGTCACTCTCTGTTTCTGTCTCTGTCTCTCTCATTGTCTCTCTGTCTTTCTGTCTCTCTGTCTCTGTCTCTGTCTCTGTCTCTGTGTATCTCTGTGTCTCTATCTGTCTCTGTCTGTCTCTCTCTCTCTCTCTGTGTGTGTGTATGTGTGTGTGTGTGTGTGTGTGTGTGTGTTTGTGTCTGCATGAACATAATATAGAGGTATGTAGGTGCCAAAGGCTGTGTATGTCTTCAGAACTGCAGTTCCATGTAGTTTCAAAATTCCTGGCATAATTTCATGGATATCTTGCAGAGCACTCCTGGTTTTTATAAGCAGACATATCACTCAGGCTCTTCTATGCACATTTAAACTTTGGTGATATAAATGCCTGCTGAATATGACAATGAAAGTACAAACCAAAATGTAGAAAGGCTTCTGATTTTAAAAGGTCATACACAATAATTTCCAATAGATGAAAATATGACTTAGCAATATCCTTTCTGCAAGTCAAAGACTACATGGGAAAGGGAAATAGATAAGGAATTAATAAATGTTTTAGCACCTTAGCATTCCTTTTATGTATTACCCAACTGTAAACTAGATACAAATAGGCTGTATCTGTATGTTCTTCTCTCTGCATCGCTAGCTATAAAAGGGAGTGTTTAGCCTCTCTCTATGCCTTTTTATCTCCCTGACTCTCTTCTCTCACTCTATTTACACATCCCCCCTTTTCTATGTGTTTCCAAGTAGTTTCCTCCTCCACTCTGTCCCCATCCTCTTCTATGTCTTTATTCTTTTCCCATGCCCCAAACAACTCGATTCTTTACTAGACCAATCTTATGGTTATTACCTTGGGGAAAGGGATGTCTCTGCATGAGTCTGCAGAGGCAACCCATCACACCAATCAGTGTGCCACAAAAATATATCCTTGGTTTTTATAGTCATCATTTGGTGCAGTAATTTCAATTTGCAAACTGGCAGGTTCACATTTTCCACCACCTCACAGACTTTCCTGCCATTCTCTCAATATATCTCTCTACCCAAACAGGGGAAAATTGGGAAGATACCCTCCCACCACTCACACATTAGTCACTGTACATGTCCACTGTTCTCTATTCAGCTTACATCCCCTCTAGTTTCCTTGGCAAGGGAGGCATCCATAGCCTACAGAACTGATCTTTCTAGCTGATTCCTCATCTTAGGACCTCTACCCTTGGGTGAGCACTATTTCTCTCCTTAAGATGATTTCTCTCTCACTGATGAAAAATGCTAGGCCTATGTAAACCATTCTACCTTGGGTGGTGGCTCCACAGATCAGGAGCTGGCGACAGCTCGACCACTAAATTATCTCCTGATGTCCTGACAATCTAGTCTGGTTGTTCATTTTATTCTTAGTTATTAATTTATCGTTTGGACACTGGAAGCAATAAGGTTAATAACTCCTACACTCACACAAAGATAATGGCTTCATTGCTATATTCAACTTCTGTTTTGGGAGGTCTCCTGTTCTTAAAGGCTTCCATATTTGTTTCCAATACCTGACACGTAATAACTCTAAATGGTCACTTAACCACACGTCAAAAAAAACTTTAAAACTTTCACCAGAAATGTGAAAAATGAAAGATTTCTATGTGTAGACTTTTGCACACCATTCCTCCAAAAATTTTTATTCCTTGATCCAACTACCTTGTTCTCTGCTCCCTGAACCATCAACTCTCCAGATCTTGTTTCACTGCTGCTGCCAGCTGTTTGGTCTAGCGGTCAGTCTTGAATTTCTACCTCCTTGGACTTTTTTATTTCTTATTTCTTTCCATTCTGATTTACCCTAGCTCTAAGTCAGTTGGGTTGTGTGAAGGAGGAGCAGAGATGCTCCATGGGCCTGCCTCAGATGTGTCCCACCACCATTTAGACTGTGGTGCTCAGATCATGCTGCTAGGACCCACACAGTGGCAGAAGCTGCTTGCAATGAGAGAAAGAGATCTCCTCACATGAAACATAATGCCCTGTCCACCAGACAGAACATGTCTATTTGGGTCTTTGTATGTTTGTCCCTGTTGATACATAGCCATGCTTCTATAGGTAACTGTCATTTGGCTCAGAGATCTAACAACACAGGTGGAGCTATAGCTTCAGCACCATCCTGGATAAAGGCAGCCCATGACTATTTGCCATTTTTGTACATCTGACATTAGGAGAACAGCCTGAATTAAAGTCGCCAAGGACATTTAACAATTAATATAAAGTTTTCATATTATTCCTATCTAGACTTGGTAAATAATTTTAAACCTCACTTAAAGATTTACATCAGTAAAAATGATCAGTCCCTTAAATATATGTTTAGCCTTGGTTTTGCTGTTGTTATTACTCCATTAAGTTATAATTTCTGTATTTCCTGGATACAACATAGGACAAATAATTAAAAACAGACACAGAAGGTCTAATTCATACACATTTAACAGATCCTAGCTCTCAATCCTATCAGAAATCTGCTAAATATAACATTAAATGTTTAAGTTTACTATGACAGACAGAGACCTCCAAATCCTCACAGATACCTTGCACAAGATCTCCAAGATGACATGTCAGAGCCACAAGTAACATTACGTGGATTGCGGTACAATGACCACTGTGAGAGATGGTGCCATTTCCTTGCCTGCTTCTAGGGCTCAGTGTAATCTGTAGACAAACAGAGGACACACAGAGAATTAAATGTCTCATATTGCCTAAGACAAGGTGAGTCATTGCTCCCATGAGTCTCCTCCAAATGAGAGAGCCTCTCATCATCTAGGCCTGATGGCCAGACTACTTTTGCATGAGTTGTGACGGATACCATGAGGACATGAAAAACTGTTTAGGTAATGGACTATAGACCGACCTCTGTAGTTTTAATTACTGTATTATATCTAGATTACAATTTATTCTTCCCAGATTTCTGATTACATTTAAGCTAAACTAATGAAAGTTTGACAGCTAAAAACAGACAACTAGCTTTTTACCCAAAGGTAATCCACTATTATATTAGTTCATTAGCTTATTCATTAACTAATTAAGACAAAAGACCTATTATTGAAAAGACTGAAAGATTTGCCTTGCTCATAAGCTTCATGATAAAGGATATACAAGTTCAGATGAATTTTCAGAGATGAAATCTTCTGCTCCTTCCTTATCTAAATTCAGTTTCCAGGGAATATGTTTCATATTTCTTCCCCTTACTATGTCATTATTGTACTGAGATTTTAAGTTTAAAATTCTAATTCTTATCAATGGAGTTTTGATAAATTAGCCATACCCTAGTAAAACATTCCAATATATGACCCAAATTCTATAATCACAAGTTCAAATTTTGTTTCCTTTGATTGTCTTCTAAATATATACTTAAACTGTATCTCATGCTAATGTAAATTATTAGTTATCAAAATTACAAATATAAGTTTCCTTTGGCTGTCTTCTAACTACAGACTTGAAGTGTTTCTCACACCAAATTCAACTGATTAACTATCAAATTCACAAGGTCATCAAATTTTGGTTGTCTTTTGAATGTAAACTTAAAAGTGCTTTTCATTAGCCTAAATTTTTATATATTCATTCTCCTAGATAGAAGCCCTTATTTTTCTTTCTGCTCCCCAAAATACTTTTATTATTATTATTATTATTATTATTATTATTATTATTGTTGTTGTTGTTATTGTTGTTGTTGTTAATTTCTTTATTTCCATTTCCCGGTTTTCTTTCAATAAGCTCCAATCCCCTCCCACCGCTCTTCCCCATACAGGTATTCCCCCATCCATTCCCTTACTGCCCCCTCCATATTCTCTTGCACTGGGATCCAAACTTGGCAGGACCAAGGGCTTCCCCTTCGACTGGTACATCAACAAGGCTATTCACTGCTACCTATGCAGTTGGAGCCCTAGGTCAGTCCATGTATAATCTTTTGGCAGTGGTTTAGTTCCTGGAATCTCTGGTTGGTTGGCATTGCTATTCTTATGGGGTTTCAAGCCAAAAGACGTTTGTCTTCCCTAAGCTCAGTTTAAACACTGTTCGTGATATTAACAAACATCTCCTTTGTAATTTTATAAGGTCCACACTCAGATATTCCTCTTGGTCCAAACAGTCTCCATCTGCCAAACAATAGACTGTGTCTACCTAGTATCTATTCCTCTCCTGTATCCTGGATTTGAGCCTTTCCTCATCTCAACCACCAAGACCTAACATTTTCAAATGTAGATTTAAGAAAAGTCATTTTTACCCAAATTTTCTTAACTTCATTTTCTACCTCGTGTGTGTGTGTGTGTGTGTGTGTGTGTGTGCGTGTGTGTGTGTGTGTGAGATTGTGTACGTGTGTGGGGGCATGCACATGGGTGTCTGTTTCAGCATTTTGCCTAATCTGGGCAATTTATAATATATGATATATGATACTGATTAGTAGTAGGAAAGAGGCAGTAAAACTAAAATGCAATATTGTTGTTTTTTCAAAGCTGTCAGAGGATGCCTGGCAGGAAGTACTTAGTAATACAGAATTGAATTGTTATTTTCAAAGGCAATGTTTATATCAATATATCAATATATATATATATATATATATATATATATATATATATATATATATATATATATATCAAACTCTATATCCAGGACAGTTCCAGGAGTGCAACCCATAGAAGCTCCAGCCTATTATCACAGAAACAAGCACTCTTCTGGGCCTTTAACTTCCTAATTACAATGGTACCAGGCCCTGGACAACAAGAAAACTTACAAATCTCCTAAGACTTGACCATCATCCCTATCACCTTTTTCTTAGTTTTCCTAGAGACACATCACCCCAAAGTCAGCAGGAAGCAGCTAAAGATCACATTGACACTATTGCTGATTCACCATCACCTGTTTCTAGTTTCTCCTATATTTTATTAAACAAAAATGGAGGAATTTTAGCACCTTAACATTCTTTCTTTTAGGCTCACCAAAGTGATGTTAGCCTGGCTCACAATTCATTGGACTTTTTGGACTCTTTTCTGTGACTGCTTCTACCTCTTCTTCTTCTCCACGTGTTCAAGGCTGGCCTCATCTCTCTGTAACTCTGTCTCTCTGCCTCTCTCTCTCTCTCTCTCTCTCTCTCTCTCTCTCTCTCTCTCTCTCTCTCTCTGACTCTATGTCTTCCCACCTCCCCTTACAATGCCCCCAAATAAATTCTATTGTATAGTAGACCTGTCCTATGTCTGTTCCCTCTGAGGAAGGGATGAATCTCTATGGGTTTCCCGAGGCAACTCCTCCCACTGCATCATAACACAATTCACAAAATATATACTTGACTTTATTAACACACCAAACTTTGATTTATATTTGAGCAGTGTGTACTCTGCAATATAAAATTATTGAAGGAAAATATTCAAAAATAAAAAGTTGTCTCTGATTATATATGGAAATATCTTGCTTCCTACTTCATGACAGAACTTTCAGAATTTATATCTGTGCAGTTAAGTTTCCAGCAATGTAAGAATGAGCAGATAAGTTTGGTAATATATCAGTTCATGCCATGATTAGGGGAGGGGCTGACCACCCATAAACAGGCTGTGCTACTGCAGATCACTCCCTCTGAAGGTTCTGCCAAACATGGAGAAGTTTAAAACTTCTTGCAAACGTATGCCTATCATCTATCATCCTGTACTTTTAAGATACCAAACAAATACTGATTAGTAGTAGGAAAGAGGCAGTAAAACTACAATGCAATATTGTTGTTTTTTCAAAGTTGTCAGAGGATGCCTGGCAGGAAGTACTTAGTAATACAGAATTGAATTGTTATTTTCAAAGGCAATGTTTATATCAATTACACTTTCTGGACACAGAGTTGCTGTGTACAATACACTGATTTTGAACATAATCTTTCCATCTTAATCTGCTTCTGAACAGATTGAGGTTAAGGCTGTTATATCATGGGTTAGTCTATCTTACAGATTTTTTACAATAGTGACAAAAGTTAATAACTGTATAGGGTTACATAACAAGAAAATGGGTGAACAATTTTTCAGCTATCAAGATTCTGTGTCAAGGTGACATTAGGACGCTGAAAACTCATAAAGAAATACCTGTGTTTTTAAATGAATTACATTTTCAAGTATAAAAGAAATCAGTTAATGGATATTATTAAAAGCATCATTTTCTGAGCTTTGCATTTTAGACTTATTGCTTTGGACAAATAAAGCCTACTTGTTAGTGAAAAGGCCAGTGCTCAGGATCCACAATGTTGTGCTACACACAATACAGGTTCTCCTTTCAACATTAAGTTAAGATAATCCTGCTCCTTCATGATTAAAGCTTGTCTCTCGAGTGATTCTAGATCTCATCAAGTTAAAAAAAGAAAACAACCATCTCATTCGTATCTGAGAACAAAAACCTGTATAAGATGCATGCAGTAATCTATACTATGACATTCTATGGCTAGAAATCGTGCCTTTGTAATTTCTATATTTGATTTCAATTAGACAATTGGAAATATTTTTGAAACATAAAAATTTCAATTCACTGATTACCATATCTGTATAATGAAGAGAACTTATAAGAGACCAATTCATTGTTACTTACAATGGAGCGTTAGAAGAGTTTTAGCTTTATGGAATTAATAGATATTAAAATTTACCCAGAGAATACAGGGTACACTATCTGGGACTAAAAAGAATTGAGTACTTCCTGAATTTGCCTTTCTTTTTTTTTATTTGGTGATAGTTTATTTATTAATTTATTTTTTTAATATTTTTTCAACTCTAGGATTATGTATTTTTTTTCTTTTTTCTTTTTATTAACTTGAGTATTTCTCATATACATTTCCAGTGTTATTCCTTTTCCCAGTTTCCGGGCAAACATCCCCCCTCCCCTTTCTTATCGGTGTTCCCCTCCCCAGCCTCCCCCCATTGTCCCCCTCCCACCAACAGTCTAGTTCACTGGGGGTTCAGTCTTAGCAGGACCCAGGGCTTCCCCTTCCACTGGTGCTCTTACTAGGATATTCATTGCTACCTATGAGGTCAGAGTCCAGGGTCAGTCCATGTATAGTCTTTAGGTAGTGGCTTAGTCCCTGCAAGCTCTGGTTGCTTGGCATTGTTGTACATATGGGGTCTCGAGCCCCTTCAAGCTCTTCCAGTTCTTTCTCTGATTCCTTCAAAGGGGGTCCTATTCTCAGTTCAGTGGTTTGCTGCTAGTATTCGCCTCTGTATTTGCTGTATTCTGGCTGTGTCTCTCAGGAGTGATCTACATCCGGCTCCTGTCGGTCTGCACTTCTTTGCTTCATCCATCTTGTCTAATTGGATGGCTGTATATGCATGGGCCACATGTGGGGCAGACTCTGAATGGGTGTTCCTTCAGTCTCTGTTTTAATCTTTGCCTCTCTCTTCCCTGCCAAGGGTATTCTTGTTCCCCTTTTAAAGAAGGAGTGAACCATTCACATTTTGATCATCTGTCTTGAGTTTCATTTGTTCTAGGTATTTAGGGTAATTCAAGCATTTGGGTTAATAGCCACTTACCAGTGAGTGCATACCATGTATGTCTTTCTGTGTTTGGGTTAGCTCACTCAGGATGATATTTTCCAGTTCCAGCCATTTGCCTACGAATTTCATAAAGTCGTTGTTTTTGATAGCTGAGTAATATTCCATTGTGTAGATGTACCACATTTTCTGTATCCATTCCTCTGTTGAAGGGCATCTGGGTTCTTTCCAGCTTCTGGCTATTATAAATAAGGCTGCAATGAACATAGTGGAGCACGTGTCTTTTTTATATGTTGGGGCATCTTTTGGGTATATGCCCAAGAGAGGTATAGCTGGATCCTCAGGCAGTTCAATGTCCAATTTTCTGAGGATCCTCCAGACTGATTTCCAGAATGGTTGTACCAGTTTGCAATCCCACCAACAATGGAGGAGTGTTCCTCTTTCTCCACATCCTCGCCAGCATCTGTTGTCCCCTGAGTTTTTGATCTTAGCCATTCTCACTGGTGTGAGGTGAAATCTCAGGGTTGTTTTGATTTGCATTTCCCTTATGACTAAAGATGTTGAACATTTCTTTAGGTGTTTCTCCACCATTCCGCATTCCTCAGCTGTGAATTCTTTGTTTAGCTCTGAGCCCCATCTTTTAATAGGGTTATTTGTTTCCCTGTGGTCTAACTTCTTGAGTTCTTTGTATATTTTGGAAATAAGGCCTCTATCTGTTGTAGGATTGGTAAAGATCTTTTCCCAATCTGTTGGTTGCCATTTTGTCCTAACCACAGTGTCCTTTGCCTTACAGAAGCTTTGCAGTTTTATGAGATCCCATTTGTCATGAATTTGCCTTTCTTGAGAGGACTCTAATTATGCTGAGTTTTTCCAAACCCTCCTTTTCACAGCAGATAATTCTAGTTTGCATGTGATAATCATTTAACTCATGTCTCTTAAGCTCTTCATTGTATCTGAATATTGGAGTCCTCTCTTCCACCTCTTCTCCTTTACATAATTTCTTCCTTTGATCATCCTTTCTTTACTTCTGGAAATTTGAGAAAGAGTCTCATTCTAAAGCGTAGGCTGGCCACTAAATTGTAGTGATCAGTTTACTTACATCTCCTGAAGGATATGATTACATACGTGAGCAAATAAACCATGAAAACTTTTTTTAAAATTCTATTCTGCATTTACACACCACTTATTTTCTTTGTCTTTCTTGTTGGATAGTTTATGTATTTACCTTTCAAATGTTATTCTCTTTTCTGGTTCCCTCCTCTCCCATCCCCCCTCCCAATGCTCGTGCTCCCACCAACCCTCTCACACCTCAAAACCCTGGCATTCCACTACACTAGGGAAAAGTGCCCTCAGAGGATCAAAGACTTCTTGCTGTTGTTTCCAGGCAATGCCATCCTCTGCTACATCAGAGTCTAAATCATGTGTCCCCAAAAGAGTACTCTTTGGTTGGTGATTTAGTCTGTGGAAACTCTGGGTTGTCCAGTTGCTTAATATTTTTATTTTTCCTATGTGGTTTTAAACCCTATCAGCTCCTTCATACCTTTCCCTAATGCCTTCAGTGGGGTCCCTGTGCTCAGTCTGATGGTTAGCTGCAGGCATCAGTGGAGGAGTGTTCCTCTTTCTCCGCATCCTCGCCAGCATCTGCTGTCACCTGAGTTTTTGATCTTAGACATTCTCACTGGTGTGAGGAAATCTCAGGGTTGTTTTGATTTGAATTTCCCTTATGACTAAAGATGTTGAACATTTCTTTAGGTGTTTCTCAGCCATTCGGCATTCCTCAGCTGTGAATTCTTTGTTTAGCTCTGAACCCCATTTTTAATAGGGTTATTTGTCTCCCTGTGGTTTAACTTCGTGAGTTCTTTGTATGTTTTGGATATAAGCCCTCTATCAGTTGTAGGATTGGTAAAGATGTTTTCCCAATCTGTTGGTTGCTGTTTTGTCCTAACACCAGTGTCCTTTGCCTTACAGAAGCTTTGCAGTTTTATGAGATACCCTTTGTTGATTCTTGATCTTAGAGTATAAGCCACTGGTGTTTTTTTTTTCAGGAAATTTTCTCCAGTGCCCATGGGTTTGAGATTCTTCCCCACTTTTTCTTCTATTAATTTGAGTGTATCTGGTTTGATGTGGAGGTCCTTGATCCACTTGGACTTAAGCTTTGTACAGGGTGATAAGCATAGATCGATCTACATTCTTTTCTACATGCTGACCTCCAGTTGAACCATCTAAAATTCTATCTTAATAAGAACCCTTTTTCAACGAGCAGGTAGCACCACCATGCTCATATGAACATGTTTCTCATCCCTCCCTTTTCAAGAAGATATCTTACTACCTTGATCCTTCTTGTGCCCGTCTTCCTCAGTAGTCAATAAATTTGTATCCAGTGGTCCTTCGCTTGCTCTTTGGGTATGAAACCATTCCAACGATCCAATGCTGTATTCTCAGAAAGAAGACATGTTGAACTTTCTTACGTTATCTCAACTAACAGCTTTACTTACAGTCCAAAAGTAGTTTTAATATTTTTTTTAAAAATTGATAGCAAACATTCAAGCACAAGGAAGTTGTTATAATTCTTGAAGATGAATTACGCGGCACTAAAGTAAATATGTACTATTAAAGTATGTCTCTCACTTTTCATTTTAGAATCATTTTGGCAGAAATATTAAAGAACTGTAGGAATTAATTATCTTGTATTAAACATTCACATTGTGTTTGATGAATCAGATAACAATTAACGTTTTAGAAAAGACTACCAAGCTATTGAAAATTCCATTCAAAAATTTCATTTTAAATTGTGCTGACTCATGATTTCTTAATGTCTGAAATAACCCCGAAATCTTTGTGTCATTATTTATAAAAACAAAACTTTCTTTAATGAGCATTTGTGCATTTTTATGTGAAGAAAACATTATTAAGATAAAAGGACAGGACTTATACTATCAACATAATTGCAAACTCATGGTTCTAAGGATGAAATCAAATACTTGAATAAAAAAAGGCGGGGTTGGAGATTTAGCTCAGTGGTAGAGCACTTGCCTAGCAAGTGCAAGGCCCTGGGTTCAGTCCCCAGCTCTGAAAAAAAAAAGGCAATGCACTGGGTCATGCTCTAGGAACCACATTAACTTAAGAGTGTGGGTGTGCCTTTTGTTTGGCAGCAGGCAAAGTTGAAATCAAAAGAAACTTTGTTTTTTGTAGTTTCATCATATTTTCTCTCACCAGTAGTATGTATACTGTGCAGTGCTTTTATGACTTACTTTCTGTCAAAGGTCTACTGACTGCCTCACATCGATGCAATTAGATCTTAGTTTTGGTGGAAGGTACTGAAAGAGAAAGAATACTTAGCCTTAAGCTGACTTAATATCAGTATTGCCTGGGAAGCATCTTTCATGATTTGCTCTATTTTTAAATCCACTCATCAAAATAGTCTAGTAATGAGATTTAAAAAAAATATTGTAACAGGAAACTCTAAATCACCCTTTCAATTAGTTCATCCAGAAGGAATTAAATCACTGATGTTTGCATTACCCAGTCTGCCTGAAAGGATTTGTTCCTAGTTTTATTGTAACATGTTATGCCATGTTTTGTTGATATGTCTCTGGGAAACTTGCTTTTTTTTTCTTTTTGGAATATTTTGGCTTTGAGATGATCCTTTAAATCCTTTTGAAAAAAACATTTATATTGTATCCTTGGGTTCCTTTGTGTTCAGACAGCCCCAAGGTGGATCCAGCTCAAGGGAAGGTCCCAAGACATGACATAATTCCTGAGGCTATGGGGCACTCACAAAAATGGACCAATCATGACTGCCCTTCAATAGACCCAACAAGCAGCTGAAAGAGTCACCCAATCAATGAACCATGACCTCTCTGATTGAATTAAGAAAAAGATGGTGGAGCTGAGGAGGAGGGCAAGAGGGCAGTCCTGATGGAGGACAAGTGGTCTTAGATAACCTGGACCCCTGTGATCTCTCAAACACTGGATAACCACTCAGGCTGCGCATACCAGCTGAGATGAGGCCTCCAATACATATAGAGCAGAGGACTACTGGGTCTGGGTTCAGTCAGAGAAGATGCACCTAACCTTCAAGAGAGTGAGGCCCAAGGAAGTTTAGACTGGTGTGGAGGAAGTATGGGATGTAGAAATGTCAGAGGGTTGTGTGTACCAGGAGGGGAATATAACCTGCCATGTAAAAAAAGAGACCTTTTTTTGTAGAGTTTGCCATCAACCTTCTTGTTTTGTTGAAAGTTACATGGCTCTGTAAGCAGAGAGGTTAGTCTGCCCCACATGTGGCCCATGCATATACAGCCATCCAATTAGACAAGATGGATGAAGCAAAGAAGTGCAGACCGACAGGAGCCGGATGTAGATCGCTCCTGAGAGACACAGCCAGAATACAGCAAATACAGAGGCGAATACTAGCAGCAAACCACTGAACTGAGAATAGGACCCCCTTTGAAGGAATCAGAGAAAGAACTGGAAGAGCTTGAAGGGGCTCGAGACCCCATATGTACAACAATGCCAAGCAACCAGAGCTTGCAGGGACTAAGCCACTACCTAAAGACTATACATGGACTGACCCTGGACTCTGACCTCATAGGTAGCAATGAATATCCTAGTAAGAGCACCAGTGGAAGGGGAAGCCCTGGGTCCTGCTAAGACTGAACCCCCAGTGAACTAGACTGTTGGGGGGAGGGGGACAATGGGGGGAGGGTGGGGAGGGGAACACCGATAAGAAAGGGGAGGGGGGATGGGGATGTTTGCCCGGAAACTGGGAAAGGGAATAACACTCGAAATGTATATAAGAAATACTCAAGTTAATAATAAAAAAAATAAAATAAAATAAAATAAAATAAATAAAAATAAAAAAAATAAAAAAATAAAAAAAATGTGAAACTTTAAAAAAAAAAAACTCTTTCAGGCATACCTTGGCTTGAGATTTTAAGGGCAAAAATGAATATTTGTCGAAGACCTATGAGTACCAATGGTACTTCCTTCCATGAGAATACATTTTTAATTTCAATTTAATTTGTAGTAGGCTGATTCACATATTATCATATTTTTATTTTATTTTCCCTATTTAATATCTGCCACAAAGCTTAGAGCGTCAGATTTTCATATCCCTATCCATGAGCTACATGTTTCTTAAATTTATTAACATTTATGTATTCATAATCTGGATAGCTTGTTTTTTACTGATGAAACCACAAAATTGTGTGTGTGTGTGTGTGTGTGTCTGTGTGTGTGTGTGTGTGTGTGTGTGTGTTGAAATTGCTTAATATCCCCATCTAAAGTATGTTTCAATGGTTTAGACACTTAATTTGCTATGGTTTGTCTTTGAATATTAATCTTTCCATTGTCTTCTGTACCCCAATTTCCATGTCTTTGCCTTACTTATTCTTTTGTTATTCAAAGACAAATTTCTTCCTCTAATTACCCATAATTAACTGCTCAAATGCTGGTTTCATTTAAGGAATAGTTCACCATTCTTTGTAATCACAAATATGCACCTTATAACCATGTCGTTTATTTTTCAATAGTCAGTATCGTCAAGATCACACATGCTAATAGGATGATGTGTAATAAGAAATCTCAATAACTTTGGTTTTCTGGGAATATTTTACCTCAACTTCCAGATGTACCAGTGTTGGGCATAAATCCATAGGAATCCATATTATATCATAAAGATACTTGTTCGTATTCATTGCTGTTATATTCACTTTAGTCAGAATTAGGAAATAGTCTACCTTTCCATAGTGGAAAAATTGATAATAAAAATATGGTATATTACAAAATGAAATATTAAGCTGTTCAAAAACAAAATAATGGAACTCATTTTTAAATGGATAGGACATCATCATCATCAACAACAACAACAACAACCACAACAACAACAACAACAACAACAACAATAACAACCACCTCATTGTGAGTTATCCAGAACGTTAAAGACAAATACAGAATGGATCTGCTTATATTAGAATGTTTAAAGACCTGACAATGGCATACAAGAATTAGAATGGAGGGAAGGATATTGTGAGGATTGAGAAATAATATAAATAATTATGGGGATATTTGGGCGTGACATTGGAATGCAGCAATTAAATGGAGATAGGGGAGTGAAGAGAAGAGAGTGGGATACTAAGGAGTACAGCTAAAACTATGAGTCAAATCAGTTCTTAATATATAACATAAATAAAATGTCTAAAGGAAATAAAAAAATAATGGGAGAGAATTACCAAACTAGACATGTCTTCTCACCAAATGAAATCTCAAGCCCCATGTATTGACTATATCTACTATATTTTTTACCCCAATGTGTCCTCATTGTAATACTCCAATCACCTCAAACTATTGCCTAAGCTATTCATTGCTCCATACAACTCATGATGGCTCTATTGTCGAAAACAACACCTACATTTTTTTGAACATAGAGAAGACAAACAGGTGCCTAACTAAAACCTTTACCTGTTGAATAGTGTTGCTGGTTCTGAAATGTATTCGGCACGGTTACTGAGGGAAAACTTAAACACCAACCCACCTCTATACTATTTAATCTACCACACTCAGCTGCCTATAGGATACAATGTTGCAATTGTGGCACCTTCAAGGGAGTAAGCAGCCACTATATGACTGGATTTGAGACAAACACAGTGAGAAAAACACATTTCTACCATTGTTCTCATGACAAAATACTGGAGTTTAAGGCTTAAAGCAGGTATTATTGTCTGCTATACAAATGTAGCTAAAAAATGGTTCCTAATAACATACTGTTATGCCCATATATCAATATATTGCTCTATTGCCATCACAAAAGCTAGCATATACAATAGAAGGGGCCAGTTATAGAGAACCATATCTCCACAATATGCAGAGTGAAAGACCTTGGATCATACTCACATAAATGAGTCATTACCATCTAATCTCTTCCTTCAAGGCTCAGGAAAAAAAATTTTGTAAGACATGGTAGAAATATTGTAAGGCACAGTAGTACAGGGAGGAATGCAAGACAGTCTTCAATAATGTCCTGATACAGCAAGACTGATATACATATGTACTCATATAAATCAGGAAGCCATGCTCAGGATCTGCACAGGTTTTGCAGGTCAAAATTATTTGATGTCCAACCACTAATAGCTGGATCTGAATATGATCTACCTCACTAAGAAGCTCTCACATTTTGACATAATTTCTAATATCAAAACTGCTTTTTTCCAGTACAGTTTCATGGGAGTAGAATCTACACTCAAGTAGATGCTTCATTCTACCTTATATAAATCAATGGTTTTGAATTTTTTGATTCATAATGTACTATATTTTAACAACACTGGTAATTTCTCATATATTATGACTTCCAAATTAATATTTTCTTGAACTTTTCTCCGTAATATGTATCTCTCTCTGTGTGTGTGCTTCTTGTGTTTTATCATTTCTGATTCATTTGATTATTCTGTTTCATTCGGGTTAGTTTTTTCTTTTCATGTTTCCTAAGTGGTGGGGTGAGAACATGAGGAATTAGGTCATTGTGAAGATAGAAAGAATCAGGGTGGACAATATAATGAGGCATTAGAATATATTGTCGGAGAAAAATCAATTTTCAAAAATGAGTAATGCAAAAACTAATACAGATTCCATATTCATTCATCTCCATGTATTAACATTTAATTAAATTAGTCTTTAGGGGATACATTTCTATTGGTCAGAGGAAAACTTGTGCAAGTCAATCCTCTACTTCTGCTCTGATGCTTTCCTGGATAGAACTCTGTTTTGACTGGAGTTCATTTTTATATACTCTGTCAACTCACTAGTGAGTTGTTTCACTGAAACACTGTAGTTTCAACCCAGGAACTGCCATGTCATGGGCATACATTCTATACTGTGCAAGGCCTCTATGTCTCAATGATTTTGAAAAGAATAAACATCATTTGATTTGATTTGTACTGTACTTTTGTTCAAGCATGTAATATTAAGTTACTGAAAAATATTTTACTCTACTTATGTCTCAGATAAAGTAGTTATTTGCTCATTTATGCCATAATTTAAAGTCATTTATTCTGGTGATTTGTGATACATACTCCAAAACTACAGTCTAGGGTTCCATTAAACTAGTGTAATCCAAAGTGTTCTCAGACAGTAACTCCCAGTTCATCTCTCTCAGTGTGAAATTACAGGTTACAGCATGGTACCTTCCATCTACTTTTTCTTATTTGAAAAACTCAGTCCCTAAAAGAATTGAAATTCAAAGGTAAATGAATTAAAATAGAAAACATCATACTGAATGAAGTATTCCAGACCACCAAGACAAATATATTATCTATTTGCTTATATGTGGACATTAGCTGTTAATTCAATGAACCAATGTACAATCTACAGAACCAGAGAAATTGTGTTTAGAGTTTGGGACTAGGAGTAATAGATAGGTCTCCTTAGGAAAGGAAACTAAAATAGATTGATATGCATCGTATGGGTCTTGAAAAGGGAGGGAACAAGTAGTGATAATTAGTGAGGATGTGAGTAGAGGAAGGAATATGGAGATAAGTAAAATTAAGAGGCATCCTATGGTTACTGTGTTAACAAACAGCAAATGCTTTATGAATATATGCATATGGATGCAGTTTAAGAGGTTTCTTTGAGTCCCCAGCTCCAAAAAAGAGAACCAAAAAAAAAAAAGGTTTCTTTGAACATTATGTTTCTGGAAACAAAGGTCTTGTTTTTTACTATAGTTTAGGTAGTAATGCCATGTATTTGTGCATATTCTAATTGGTGAGATGATCAGTCTGATCATGCAAATAACTGTATTCCTGAAGGAATAAAACTAAAAAGTCACATGCACACAACTGCTACTGTATGTGGAACAGGGAAAAGAATAAAGGATAAAGAACAAATGCAGAGTGGCACTTTGAGATATTGATCTTCAGTAATTAGCTGAATAATGTTGATAGATTCCAATTCAACAAAGATCTGTCTATCTATCTATCTATCTATCTATCTATCTATCTATCTATCTATCTATCTTCTATCTAACTACCTACTTATTACATATCTACCTATTTATATATATTTTATTACTAAGGATATAATAAAAATATGGCATCAGCAAAACTTCATGTATGTATTTCCACATCTTATTTGTGTGTGTGTGTGTGTGTGTGTGTGTGTGTGTGTGTGTGTGTGAATTTCTTAGTGTGGTTTGATCATATTCAGCTTTTCCTTCCATTTCTTCCAGATGAAATTCTTTCCTGACCATCAACTTTTGTATCTTTTTCAGAAACAATTTATACTGCAGTATATATAGCTGTTAATCCAGCAAGTTGTAACATCAACCGGACTGGAAAAAATGCCCACTGATGCAATAGTTGTATGAGTGACATGAAAATAACCAGCCTACATTTTCGTTGGATTTAAGGCTTATTCCCCAAATTGAAATGTATAAATTGTCCTGTTATTTGAATCAAAAACCTGTACCCAAACAGAACATAACCTGAAGGGAAAGCAAATGTTATTACTCTGATAAATGAACATAGTATTAGTCTAAGTCCTAATGACTTATCCTTAGACCCATAGCTTAGTGTGTTTTTCAACCCTCTTGAGAGAAGGACCTTCTGCTAACACATCATGCCTAACATAGAGATCAATAGCTGTTCAAGATGCATGGAATAAGAGAATGCTCAATTCCACTCACTAAATAAAATGTCTATATCATGTCTCTCTCCCAAGGTTCAGGATTCATTGTGGAAGACAAGCTTGTAGAGTTATAAGTATTATAGACAGTAAAGAACTAAAGTCAGCTTTCTTCAATGTTGTGGCTACTGCTGAATACTACACAATGACTTCAATGTAAGATACACAGAGATTTATTCTGTCTCTGTCTCTGTCTCTGTCTCTGTCTCTGTCTCTCTCTCTCTCTCTCTCTCTCTCTCTCTCTGTGTGTGTGTGTGTGTGTGTGTGTGTGTGTGTGTGTGTGTGTGTGTGTGTGCCATAACCACATGTAAAGGTCACAGGAAAAATTTGGAGAGCCAGTTCACTACATGTGCATGTATATGTATCCAAGAGAGCAAACACAAATTACAAGGCTTAAACAGCAATCACCTTTGTCTGAATTGCCAGGGTGCTAAGATGACTAGGCCGGCCTCACGTGCTCAGCAGACGGGGTGGGGGGGGGTGGGGGTGAGAATAGAGGAAAGGTTGTGGGGGGGTGGAGACATGGGAGGGGGACAGCGAGCAGAATGTAAAGGGAAGAAATAAAATGTAAAATTAAATTTCAAAAAGTTAAAAATGATTTTCATATATATATGCTCTAGTGGTAATAGATATATAAGTAAGGAGACTCACAATATAATAGGTCTGTATTTCATTATAGGGGAGTTTCTACAAAACAATGGTATAAATATGAAGGGAAACTAGTGACAGACAAAGTGTCTTACTAAGGTTTTTACTTCTGAGAACTGAAACCAAGAATAAGGCAGCACTAATAAGGATCACACTGATTTGGGGCTGGCTTATAGGTTCAGAGGATCGGTGTATTATCTTTAAGGTAGAAGCATGGCAGTGTCAAGGCAGACATGACCTTCAAGGGTTGAGAGTTACACCTATGTTATAATGGCAGCAAGCAGAAGATTGGATCCCAGATAGCTAAGATGTGTGTACTAAAGGCCACACACATAGTGACACACATACTCCAACAAAGCTACATCTTGTAATAGTGCCATGCCCTGGACCAAGCATATACAAACCACTGAATTACATAGTGATGCCAGTAGAAACTGAGATTTGCAGAGTGAATGTGAGGAAGGATAAATATCCCTAAAGTCATTTTGAAAAAGGCATATGGAAGCAAACTTCTGTAAGAGGGGCTTCACTACACAAATATACATAGAAACATTTTACAAATAGTGTTAACTAGTAATAAGACAATGATTTCTCCACTGGACACTATAGCCTAACAAATACATAGTCCAGTGCCAGTATTGCATTGTCTACTTTGAATTTACTTTTCAGAGACTTCCCATACAGTCCATCCCATTAAAAACCTTCTTGGTTACCATACAGAATTTGAAGGTAAGACCCTTTTGCTGAATTCAGCACGTGGTTAAGTTAAAAAAGGAGATAAATATCTCTAGCATTGACCAATAGGCTTTATTCTACTGTGTATCTTACTGGATAGACTTCATAGTACCAGAATATATGAAGCAGGCTACTGAAGGAGAAATATAATCACTACTTTGTCAAGCTTGGAAATATTTACTGACAGTGAATTCCTTCTGATAGAGTGATGAACTGACTATCATGAGTATATCCAACATTTTTAGTTGGATTTGAGTTCCAAATGAACAATTTTCTATAATAGGATCCTGCACCTAAACAGTGCATTCATACTACTTGCACATCTACCACTATTAGCATGCCAAGTCACACGGATTTAAATCATCCCATACCTCATAATCATAACAATGAATAAGTGTACCCATGAAAAATGTTCAGAAACAAAAAAATCACACATACACATGTATAAATGAATAGGCATAATTTATTTCCTAAATGGGAAGTCAGTGATTCTTTATATTATATAAGTTAATATATCTAATTTTCAGATTTAGCTATTATTAGTGGACAATATATTTATGTCATTACATATATATGATATCTAGTTCCATTTCCTCGCGGAGAAATTGATGCTTTTCTCTCAAAAATAACTTTTGAGCAGTAAGTATGAATAGAGAATCATTATAAACATCTAAACACAGAATGTGACTAAAGCTTTAGTAAAATTAAACAAAAATAGATTACAAAGCCTGAAGGCAACATACATGAAGTGAAAACCATTACTAATTGGTTGCAAAAATTCAGAATTGTGGTTTCGGATATATATATATATATATATATATATATACATATTTTATATATATATATATATATATATATATATATATGATTTCAAGTAGCAGTTGTTGACAGGAGCCTGGTATGACTATTCCCTGAGCAGTTCTATCAGCACCTAATGAAGATAGATGAAAATACAGCTAATTTTCAGACTGAGCCTTGCAGACACCAATATAATACAAATATATATATATATATATATATATATATATATATATATATATATTTGCAAGAGAGGAAGTAAATATCTTAGGAACAGAATTATTTTTATTCTAGCAAAAGATCATAACCTATCAAAGTTTAAAAGAAAATTGTAGAGCAAATAATCTTTAACGTGGAAACACAAGTTGGACAGTTCATTTTTAATAGTTTAATAGTATGTTAGAGGTTAAAGCCTTTTTAGTGTAATCATCCTATAAGGAGGCTTAAGTGGTTACTTTATCAAGGAACTGGTTTATCCTATATGCTGATTGAAAAAATTGAGAGAATAATTTATCCTCATGGGTCATTCTGAGCCATACATGCATTCATAGGCAAATAGCATCCACCTTTTGAGCTGAATGTTCTTATATCAAACAATACATTTCCACATAGTACAGACCCGGTTTTCTGGCCTTACTGAAAAGAAGTACATTTCTTGGCAGTGATTTGAGAGTACTGATGGACATAACTATGGGAAAAATCTGCATCTAGGGCTGTCAAGAACACTGCTATCTCCTTGGATTCTGAGGAAAATAACATGGTGATTCTCACATTGAAAGAATTTTCTTAACAAACTTGTCACTATTTTTTAATTAATCATTTTATTCATTTACACTTCAAATGATATCCCCTTTACCTGTTATCCCTCCAGAACGCCCAGTCACATTCCTCCTCTCCCCAACTATTTTGTTTATATGAGCATGCCTCTCCACACACTCATCAACTTCTGCCTCCCCAACCTATCATTATCCTATGGTGGGACATCAAGACTCCACAGTACCAAGGGCCTTTACTCCTGTTGATGTCAGATAAGACCATCCTCTGCTACACATGTATGTAGAGCCCTGTGGAACTCCAGCTATACTCTTTGGTTGACAGTTTAGTCTCTGGTAGCTCTGGGTGGTCTCTTTAATACACACTGTTCTTTCTATGGGATTGCAATTGCCTTCAGTTCCTTCAGTCCTTTCCCTAGCTATTCCATTGGAGTCTCCAAGGCTGTCTAATGATTGGCTGTATCTGCATCTATTTTGCTGAGGTGCTGATAGAACCACTCATAGAACAGCTATATCAGGCTTCTGTTAGCAAGTGCTTCTTGAAATCAGCAGTAGTGTTGGGGTTTGGTATCCTCAGATGTAATTGATCCCTAGATAGATCAGTCTCTGGATGGCCTTTCCTTCAGGTTCTTTTCCATTTTTCCCCTCTCTTTCCTTTTGTCAGGAACATTTCTGAATTAAAATTCTTGAGATGGGTGTGTGGCCCAATCCCTCAAGTGGGGTAATGCCTATCTACTGGAGGTGGTCTCTAAGGTTCTATCTGCCCTTTGTAGGGTATTTCTGATAAAGAAATCTTTGTTTGGTCCTGGGAGCCTCTTGTTTCCCTGGTGTCTGGGGATTTTTAGTAGCTATCCCCAGTTCTGCAGTCCCCACTGCTAATCATTTCTATTCAGTTTCCTAACCATCTGCATTTCTCTTCTATTCCTTCCAATAACTGATTTTGTTCCATCTTTTCCCTCTCCCTCCACTCTTCCTTCCAGGTCTCTTCCTTCCTTTATCTCCTGGGACGATTTTCTTCTCTCTTCTTTGTAGGATTGAAGCATCCACATTTGGTCTTCCTTCTTTTTTACCAAGATATCCCCAACACTGTGTCCATTAACCATTGAATGAATAATGAAAATATGGTACATTTACACAATGAAATGTAACTTACTTCATGAACTGATAAAGTCATTGAACTCTTACTTAAGTGGATAGAACTAGAAAAAATCATCCTGAGTGAAAAAAATCATCCTGAGTGAGGTACTCAGAACCCAAAAGAAAAATTTAGATGTGATCACTTAAAACTGCTTGTTATGTTTTAATCCTTACAAATGCATTTAAGAATCCTTAAATCCCCAGAGATAAGATGTAGAGTGAGAAACTGGAAATGATGGAAGGTTTTCCTGAATAAGTGAAAACATAATTAAATCTGGAGATATGTGGTGTAATGTGATAGTTGAATGGGAATATTAAATGCAGAAGTGGAGGAAAGTGGGGT
Source organism: Rattus norvegicus (assembly GCF_021556685.1). Lineage (NCBI taxonomy): Eukaryota > Metazoa > Chordata > Mammalia > Rodentia > Muridae > Rattus > Rattus norvegicus. The sequence goes on from NC_141534.1 coordinate 124,588,200, forward strand.
AAGGGACATAAGAATCTGTGCACTTTCTGAAGAATGTTATAGAATAGTACTACAGGAGAGGCTCCTTAATATATAATATGTTAATGGAATATTCTTAGAATACATCACAAAATAATGGGAAGAATACAACTTAACTGCCATCTCTCACTACCAAAGCCACTCCAGTGCCATGTACATAGAGAATTCAACCTTGTGCTACCCAGCAAAGTTTCCCTGGTGGTTATCTTTCATAATGCTAGAAAACACTATTGAGGCTCCATTAAGAAAAAAAATAATGGTTTTCTTATCCACTAATAATCCTTATATGCTGCAATAATGAGTGGCCTAGTAAAATGCATTAACATTTCAACTGTGTAAAGGGAATTTTGTGCTTAGCTAACCAAATTATTCATTAGAAGGGAGGCCAGTTCTACAGGGAAAATTTGGGAATGATACTACAAACATGGTCAATAAACTTGACCAGGCAATTAAAAGATCCTAACAGAGAACACACTAACATTTGCTTTACTAAATCTCCATTTTGTCAAATTCCCTTTTAAATATTTCTGTTATGTTCTTTGGCATGTGTTGCTGATTATTTCCATAAATAACAATTTTATTACTAAATGTTTTTGTTGGCACAATGATACCAATCTACACAAAAGACTGTTAATAAGCAACAGTCAGTTCTCAGACACTGTTGGGAATTCTAAAACTCCCCATCCCCGGTAAAAGCTAGAGGACAGGAACACATGCTATGGAATGTCCCTTTAAATGGCCTGGACTTGTAAACATGGCCTCCTACAGCTAGAGTTACAAGTGTGCTCCTCACAAGATTGAGCACAAATTCAATGTCTGCTCAATATTCCAACGCTGCATGTACACATCCTTACTGACATAGATGGCTACTAGGGTAGCAAGTGTCCTGTTTCCTTAGAAATGTGGTCACTGGGAAGGATAAACAGAACAGATTTCAGAGAAATAAAACAGCATACAATATCAGATGGAGCATCCTGCTAAGTGGAGAGAAATTCAAAACATTTTCCTTAAAATCAGGAACAGGACAAGGAAGTCTATTCTTCATGTCTTATTCAGCAAAATATTAGGAGATTCCTTTGAATAAGATATGATTTTATGCATAAAAGTTCCAAAACGTGGCAGCAGAAACCTGATAATGCTGAAAATTACTTTCAGCAAAGTAACACTGTGAAAAAAATTAATGAAAAATCATGTCCTGAAATAACAAATATTTTGAAGAACAAACTATATGAACAATATCATTTATAAAACATTATATATAATACTGGTATAAAATATATATTATATAACAGCATGTTATATAAAATGTTACATATGTATTTCCTATGTATATATTTGATGATGACCAATAATATCCTTCACAGAAATTAAAATATAGTGCTGTAAAATTATATGGAGACAAAAAATATTCCCTGGATAATAAACAAAGTTGAGGAGATATGAGCCTGTCAGATTTCAAATTGTACTATGTCATAGCTGAAGTAACAAAAACTGTAATGAATGGTGCTACTCTGTTTTATCTGTATTAATTAATACCACTTTAGAAGCAACAATCTTAGGAAACCCTCAGAATGATGTTGGCTTGCATCAACACAGGCTTGCATTAACACAGGCTTGCATTATATATATATATATATTTAAATTCTTAAACACAAACAACATTTTGAAATACAAAACAAAATACAATGAGGAAAAGAATAGGATAAGCCTCTGAGGAAATCTGTGTCTCAAAGTCTATTATTAGTCTGCATTGTTTCCTCTGTACACATTTTAAAGCATGCAATTTAGTGTTTTTATAGATTACTTGAGTGTGTTAACAATTGGGTCTCTGATTTTTGTGCCTGCTCATTTTCCTTCTGTTGGATTACCTTCTCCACCCTCAATATGTTCTTTCAATATCTTATTATATTTCAATTTGTTAATGTTTGGATCTTATCCCTAGGGTGTAATTTTCCTCCGGAGAGCCAGAAAGGAAACAGATCTGGAAGGGAGGGGAGGTGGCGAGAAAATGGAAAGAGTTTTAAAAAATGCAAAAATGTAACCACGATAGGAATAAAAAATTAAAATGGATACAGAAAAATGGTACAAAAATCAATTTTCAATAAAAATATGACACCATTTTATAATGAAAAACAAAATACCGTTCCAAAAGCCCAGAAAGAAAAAACACAAACGGAAACAAAGGAAAAAACAAACCCTTGTGGATTTATCTGATGGAGGATGGCCAAACCGCCCCCAATCAAGCCCCCAAAAAACCCAAAAACAAATCTGCATTCTATTTTGCATATCTTATAAAATTCATCCAAATCAGTGGATCAGAGCTAATTGTATATTACATATCCAAAGAAAGTTGTTTCCAATCCACCAGTTTCTTGTTGAATTGGGGCAAGATTTAAAAGTAAAAACATATTAACAAACAACACGTACCTAAAGACACTAAAATATTGTCTTAACATTCAAACTAGATCACCTTCTGTTATCACAGATGAAAACGGTTTATTATTCTGTACTACTCAATGCACTGTGTGTGATGTATGTGTGTATTTTTGTGTATATATACATATATATATGTGTGTGTACATATATATATATATATGGATGTATATATTTGTGTGGGTGTATATGTATATATGTGGGAGATACAGTACGTTTCCACATGCTTGCAGTTAACACACCCAAATACACACTGCGCACTACTCTTTCTTACAGCCATTTTTGGAAAACCCTGTTCATTATTATAATTATCATAACATCAAACTCATTCTTATCTGATAACCCTAACAATTCAGAGACTGGGAGGTACAAACTATGTGATCTATTGTGTACTTTCCATCTGATGATAATCTGTATGTTAACTCTCAAATGTTTTTATCCCTTCATATCTTTCAGTCTATGGCAGATACCCAGATACCACTGTAACTTCCTTTATGGATGTAATTTTTATGCAGAAGCCATATACAAACTTAAATGTCCTTTTTATTTTCCTGACTGCCATTACTCCCACACACCAATTATCCGCAATACTGTCAGCTCTTTGAAATGCTAATATTCACCCTGTAAGAGAACTGAGCTGAAGTGACAGGGCAGATTGAGAGCTTAAGGGGATGGGCACTGCAGCAAACACAACACAGGACAGGACAAAGGAAGCCAGGTCCTGATCTGATAGGTTTCTGATCTGACTGTTCAGAGTCAAAGACTTGAGATCCATAGAATAATTTTTTATCCCAACAAATTTGCAATAGCATGAAAAAAATCATATCTACCTGTGCTTTGAGGGAGCTGACTTGTTTGGTGCATTGCCTTGCTGACCAGTCCTAGGGTGGTTGTGACAGGCATCTTTGGCTGCCTCTACTCTGAACAGTGCCTGCTGCATGACTTATGTAATCACACCACCACGCCCCCAGTCTCTGCTAGTGAGCTAGCATAACCCTCTGATCAGACATGCATACATGGTTGCCAGGCTGCAGAGATTCTAAAACTGATGACACAAGGCAGGCAGATGTGATCTTTAAGCTATCCTATTGCTAGTATGAAAGCGGGGAGTCTTCATAAACCCCTGTATAAATTGATCAGGGATAAATTCAAGGTGCTTTCTTGGCAATGATGACTACAGGATATTGAATTATATCACATTTAGATCTGTATACAAAGGAAAGAAAGAGTGCTTATGAAAAATGTAACAAAATTAGAGAATGTACGAAAGCACTATATACCTGTAATATCAGGAGAAATACTAAAGAATAAAAGATGCTACTTTAACAACATTCTGCATTAGTGGACACTGGCTAAAAGACTGAATGTAAAATAAAATGTGCTCTTCTTAATATCTTTTTTCAAATTTAGTGTGATGAAATAGAGATAAGAGAAAGAGAAAGGGGGAAAGAGAGAGAGAGAGAGAGAGAGAGAGAGAGAGAGAGAGAGAGAGAATTAAACCAATTAAACCAGATAAATCTGAAGGTATCAGTACCTTTTGAAAATATTAGCCAATCGAGAAAAAAAGTCACTTAAGAAGACATTACTCACAAGAAATACAAAATAAAGTCCTGTGGAACTGCTGTACAATTCACAGTTTTTCCCTTCAAGGTTCTCAATTGTCACACTCCAAGAAAGCAGCAGACTTCTCTAAGGATTCAAGACTTATTAACATAGAATTTGAAAAATGCACCCAGATGATAAAGGATCTCAATGTTCCAAACAAAAGAGGATATTGCAGAGGGCAGTGAACCTTACTGATTAAAAACTGATGATGAGGATGGACTCGAAGTATTCTGGAAACAAAAAAGAGCAAAAATATTTTGTGCTCAAGAACCCTGGAAGGAAAATGAGATCAAAGTAATAGTCCTAAAGCAAGAGCTATTACATTCATGGATGCAGGGAAATATAAGGCTACATAAGTGATTGAGCCAACGCCCTGGCTGAGAAGTGTTCCCATGAACTTAGGCAGGTTTAATGATCAGGGTATCAGGTAACCAATATGACCATGAAAAAATCAGTGTGAAGGATTGTAGGAGATGGGATTGGGACAGAGGACAGAAAGGAAAAGAAGAATGTGTATCTGAGAACTAAATAGTAAGTTTTATTTGATAGAGCTCTTTTCTAGGGTGGAAAGGAATGGAAAATGCCACAGAAGTGCTACACAGAGAAGTTTAAGTCAGATTCGAAGCCGATTCTTCTAATTCCATCAAGGTGCTTGGTGCTTGAAAGACAGGGGAGGATGCTTGGAGATGACTATTTCACTATCAGAGGAGCAGAAACTCTAACCTGCACCTATTCTATTCTCAGTTTGTACTTTGATGAAGTGAGGGCCAAGTTGATGGCCTTAGAGGATAAGATCAACATTCCGATTAAGGGATAAAATATCAGAGTTGGAACTTTCTAGCTTGGCTGGATTGCAGTAGCCATGTAAAAAATGTGATGCCCATTTACAATATATAGAAAGGGCGGGTGCTTTCTCCACCACCTGAAGAACCATCAACCAATGACCTAAATATTTCCAGTCCAGACATCAAAGATGAAGAGAAAGTAGAATAAAAAAAGAAACATGAATGAAATCTTATGGTTATTTATTTTTTTGCTACTATTAACTAATTTTTGTTTACATGTTGTATAAAAAATATTCAAGCAAATCTCAGCATGTCCACACAGCTCCTCACCATGTATACAGTATGTTCATGAAAAAACAAAATAAAACAAAACAAAAGTCTAAAACCATCTTGCTGTTGTTCTGACAGTACGTGTTTCTTCCTCTCACATAGGAAGATGGTCAATTGAATCATGTTTGCCTTGAAATCACAGTACATCATATTCAGTGCATTATTAAAAGGCCAGGTATTGAATACTCTTCTCTGCCAACCAATAAAATTCCTCTGTAGAAATATTTCAGCCTGCATCATGAAATCCAGAATATCCAAGCAATGACTATGTATTAATGAAGTCTGTAGTTTATTATCCTTTTCAATAGTATTTTATTTCCTTAAAACCCAGCATCATAACTTTTCCCCAGATGTCTCTTTTCAAGAATTAAGAAACACCAGACATTTTATCCAGCATAGTAAAACTCCTCATGAGTGAAACCTATATACCTCATATATGTGAGATTACAGGGAATTGATTCTTTTAGTAGTATGTAAGCAATGATTGTTTGTCAGGGAACATCCCTAGGACGTTCTTCACTGTATTACTTAGAGTCTTCTTCAGTGAACAGCATTGCTGTAACCTAAGACTAAACAAGATTAATTTCCTGAGGCAAAATTGGACAGACCCAGATAGCAGGGGGTCATATATCTGTCAGACATTCATCTGTCACATAAACATACTATTAAAATCATATACAGACATTTTTTATATTGCTCAAATTCAAAGTTTTGGAATGACAAGGCATCCCAAAATCATCATCAATTTGGCTGGCAGGAATTTTTCAAGTAGACATATTTCCGTTAAAAGTATGCCTACTGAAGTGAACTGTTCCCACAGTTCTCTGGTGAGAGCTGGACTCTTAGAAATGCGGACAATACTGAGATTTCAGAGAAGATTACAACTTATGCTCACATTCCTTGCCCAAGAGGAACTCTACTACTGGCCTTTGTGTCCTCTGGGCATAGGGACTTAGGAGCAAAACAGGAATGAGCCTACTGATTTTTGCCTGTGCGAGAGCTAAATATCAGTGTTCAGAAGCACCTATACACCTGAGAACAGAAGTAAGACCAATTCTTCTGCTCCAAACGACTCTCCTGGTGAAATTAGGACACAAAAAGTCAGAAGTTATCTGGGGCAGAACACTTCCTGTTTCTGGCTGTGCCCAGAGCTGAACCAATCAAAGAGCTCTCTGCACCAAATCTGGTCGGGGGAGAGAGGTGGGCACTCAGATGTGTGGACAATCCTGAGAGCTCAGAGACTACAACTAATTCTTCCAAAATTTCTGACCCAAGAGGAATGCCTAGTGCCCTCTATGCATGCTGGACACAGGGAACTATGAGCAGTCAGGGAAAGGACCCTTCTGATGTCTGCTTATGCCAAGAGCAGAAAGCCAGTCTCCAGATAACCTAAACACCTAGGAGCAGAGGTCAGACCAACTCTTCTGCTCCAAGCGACCCACCTGTTGGCTTCATGTCACTCAAACACAGGAGCAGCTGTCTGTTCCCAGATATGTCTGAAAGAAAACAGTTCTCCAGGATTGCTTACACACAGGCACAGAGATGGTTAAGCCACTGTCAAAGACAGCAAAACAAGAGACAACCTGATGGTGAGAGGCAAGTGCAGGATTCTAAGAAACAGAAGCCAAGACTACTTGGTATCATAAGAGCCCAGTTCACTCACCAAAGCAAATTCTGGATATCCAAACAAATCAGCAAATCAAGGTTTCCCTTTAAAATCAATTATCATGATGAGGTGGACTAAGGCTTGACTTTAATAACAACAAAAATGACAGAAAGCCCACATATACATGGTAGTTGGAAAGCACTTCATTCATTGGTAACTTGGGAAAGAAAGAAAGAAAGAAAGAAAGAAAGAAAGAAAGAAAGGAAGGAAGAAAGGAAGGAAGGAAGGAAGAAAGAAAGAAAGAGAGAGAGAGAGAGAAAGAAAGAAAAAAATTGAAGATTTTTTAGAATTTAATGAAGGTGAAGGAACAACATACACAAAATTATGGGACAAAAGAAAAGCAGTGCTAAGAGGAATACTCACAGCTCTGAGTGGCTACAAAACAAAACGTAAGAGAACATACATTAGCCGCATGACAGCACACCTAAAAGTTATAGAACAAAAAGAAGTAAATACACCCTAGAGGAGTAAAAGTCAGGGAATAATCAAGCGCAGGGCAGAAATCAACAGAGTAGAAACAAAAGGGACTATACAAAGAATCAACAAAACCAGGAACTGGTTCTTTGAGGAAATAAACAAGATAGATACACACTCCGTCAGATTAACCAGAAGGCACAGAGACTATATCCAAATTAACAAAGCCAGAAATGAAAAGGGAGGCACAACAACAGAATCTGAAGAAATCAAAAAAAAAAGTCAGATCCTACTACAAAAGCCTATATTCAAAAAAACTGGAAATCTGGAGGAAATGGTCAATTTTCTAGACAGATACAAGATACCAAAGTTAAACTAGGACACATAAACCATTGAAACATTCAGAGTAATCAGACAACAAAATGAGGTCAAAGGGATATACATTCCAAAGGGAGAAGTCAAAATATCACTATTTGAAGATGATAGGACAGTATACATAAGTGACCCCAAAAGTTCCACAGAGAAATCTTAATCTGATAAACAAGATCAACCATGTGACTAGATATAAAATTAATTCAAACAAATGAGTAGCCTTCATCTACTCAGATGACAAACAGTCTGGGAAGAAATTATGGAAAAAACACTCTTCACAATTGTCCCAATTATCAAAACAAAGCAAGTGAAAGAACTTTTTTGCAAGAACTTTAATTCTCTGAAAAAAAATTGAAAAAGTTCTCAGAAGATGGAATGACCTCCCACACTCATGGATTAATTAGCAGAATTGTTACAGTAAAAACGGACATTTTGCCAAAAGCCTTCTACAGATTCAATCCAACCTCCATAAAAATTCTAAATCAATTCTCAAAGAGTTAGAAAGAAAAATTTGCAAATTCATTTGGATACATAAAACCAAAGATAGCAAAAACTATCCTCAACAATTAACGATCTTCTGAGGAAATCACCATCCCTGACCTCAGGCAGTATTACAGAGTAATAGTGATGAAAACTGGATGGTATTGCTACAGAGACAGGCAAGTAGATCAATGGAATAGAACTGAAGACGCAGGTGACTTGATGTTTGACAAAGGAGCTAAAACCATCCAGAGGGAAAAATAGCATTTTCTACAAATGGATCTGGTTCAATTGGAGATCAGCATGTTGAAGAATGCAAATCAATCCATTCTTATATCCCTGAACAAACCTGAAGTCCAAGTGAATCAAGGGGCTCCACATCAAAGTCTATAACCTCAACTAATAGAAGAAAAGGTCATGAAGATTCTTCAACACATGGAACTGGGGAAAATTTACTGAACAAAGCACCAATGGCTTATGCTGTAAGATCATTAATCGACAAATGGGACCTCATAAAACTGAAAATCTTCTGTAAGTCAAAGAACACTGTCATTAGGACCAAATGGCAACCAACAGATTGGGAAAAGATCTTTACCAATTCCACAACTGATAGAGGACTTATATCCAAAATATACAAAGAACTCATGAAGTTAGACAGCAGGGAGACAAATAACCCTGTTAAAAATGTCGTACAGAGCTAAATTCTCTGGATTCTCAACTGAGGACTATCGAATAGCTGAGAAGCACATAAAGAAATGTTCAACCTCCTTAGTCATCAAGGAAAATGCTAAATAAAAGAACACCAAGATCCACCTCACACCAGTCAGAATTTCTAAGATCAAAAACTCAGGTGACACCACATGTTGACAGTGATGTGGAGGAAGAGGAACACTCCTCCATTGTTGGTGGGATTGCAAACTGGAACAACCACACAGGAAATAAGTCTGGAGGTTCCTCAGAAACCTGGACACTGCAATATCTGAGGACCCTGCTCTAACACTCCTGGGCATATACCCAAATTGAATATTTAGAGTAATCTGAAAAGTCCATACTGATCAGGGAAATGAAAATTAAAACCACCTTGAGATCCTACCTTACATCAATCTTAATGGTCAATACAAAAACTCAGGCCACAGCATATGTTATGGAGGAATTGTAGAAAGAGGAACATTACTCCATTACTGGTAGACTTGCAAGATGCTACAATGTGCAATCAAACGACTAAGCTATTAAGAATAAGTATTCCATGGAATTTGCAGGCAAATAGAGGGAACTATAGAACATCATCTTGAGTGAAGTAACTCAGACTGAAAAGGATGTACATGGAATGTACTGACTAATAAGTGGTCATTAGCCAAGACAAGTTTTATAAAGTTGAACATTTAATTGGGTCTGGCATATAGGTTCAGATATTCAGTCCATTATCACGAATGCAAGAGCATGGCAGCATCCAGACAGGTATTGTGTAGGCAGAGGTGATAGTTCTCTATCTTCATCTAAAGTCTGATAGCAGAATTCTGGCTTCCAAGCACCTAGGAAAAGGGTTGAAAGCCCATATCCACAGTTAGACATCTACTTCGAATGCTGATACATTCAAATGTGACGGTTCCTGGGTGGAGCTTATATAAATCAGCACAGAAAGCTTTCTTAAAAGGTTATCGATAATAGGAGACCAAATTCAGGCTATGCAAAGTGTTGGTAAAGGTATGAAGGAACACCCATACAGAGCCTACCCCACAGGTGGCCCATACATATACAGCAGCCAAACTAGATAAGATCGATGAAGCAAAGAAGTGCAGGCTGACAGGAGCCAGATGTAGATCTCTCTTGAAAGACACAGCCAGACTATAACAAATGCTTAAGCGAATGACATCATTAAACCACTGAAGTGAGAACGGGACCCCTGTATAAGCAATCAGAGAAAGGACTGAAAGAGCTGGAAGGGGCTTGAGACCTAAAATGAGCAAAAATGCCAACCAACCAGAGCTTCCAGGGACTAAGCCACTACCTAAAGACTATACATGGACTGACTCTGGCCTCCAACCTCATAGGTAGCAATGAATAGCCTAGTAAGAGCACCAGTGGAGGGGAAGACCTTGGTCCTGCCAAAACTGAACCCCCAATGAACGTGATTGATGGATGGAGGGTGGTAAGGGGGGAGGATTGGGAAGGGAACACCCATAGAGAAGGGGAGGTGGAGTGGTTAGGGGGATGTTGGCATGGAAAACCGGAAAAGGGAATAGCACTTGAAATGTAAATAATAAATACAAATACCCAAGTTAATAAAGATTTAAAAAAAAAAGAGAAATTCCAGAGTCAAATCATATCAATATTAATTACTCTCCTTCTCCAGGTGTGATTATCACTCTCTTCCGCTATTCTTGACATTATACTTATATGCAAGTAGATCTAGATTATTATATATGAAGTTTTAACAGTGAAGGACATAGTATGAATAATAGAAGTAACTGTAGTAATTCCAAGAAGCAAATATACTGTCTAACCACAGATTTCTCTGCTTGTTCCATGCATATATCCAAAACGTTGACTGTGTTATTTCTTTTGGATGTACAGTTCTTTATATTTTTTAAGTATTGGGTGTGTAGGTAATAATAATTTATCCTTTTTTGGATTAACTATTTTTCTTGTTCATACTTTATTTCTATTGTAAATTTACTAAAAATTGATCTTAAGTAACAATATTTTAAATGGGTATTTGCAAATAATAATTTTATTTGAAACATTATTTTGTCTTAGTCAATTACAATATGCAGATGTTACAACATAATTTTGAAGCTAGAGGTAGTTCACTGACAGAGCCTGTCTGGAGCAAGAGTGAGATTATCACCTGTCTAAACCATGAAAATCTCTTTCTGAGACCAACAGGAATAGGACAGTTTTCCATCTTGCTCTGGCCCAGAGCACATAGAACTTATTATCTTATCTACCTCACATTTAGGTAGTTACGTTGGTGACTAAATTAGTGCTCAAACTTCCTCTCTCAATATGAGGATATAGAAGCACCTAGAATTCTTTGTTCAAATAAATCATTCCTAGAAGTTCAGCCACAGCTAAGAGGTATACTCACCCCACAAACACCTATCTCCTACCCAAGTTTATATAACTCTTCTTAACCCCAATAAAAAAGAGTTATTTCTCTGAAAAGCTTCTCTGGAGATGGCTTCTTAGTCAATACTCATGAAGACCGGGTTACTCTTTAAAGAACCTGGCTGATCAATGCTTCATTCTTTCCATTCAAGCTTGGTATACAAGGGTGCCAGGATTCCCCAAGGAAAGAAGCACACGGAGGCTAGTAGATAATTGAATTACAGAAGAGATAAGAATATGTTATAATTTAAATTCCTGTCTTCAGAGGAATGGAGGCTGAATGGCTAATTCCAGTTTCCAGGCAGGATTGTAAGTGGAGGGACAAAGAGACCATCCAACATTGAAAACTTTCTACACAAATATGTCCTATCTGTAAGAAATGCAGGGACAAAGATGGAGCAGATATCCAGGGAATGGTAAAACAATAATCTAAAACTTAAGATGTATCTCATGGACAAGCACCAATTCCTCACTACAGTAATAATGCTCTGCTATGCTTCCAGACAGAAACATAAGATGAGTATCCTCTGAGAGGGTCCTCACAGCAAAACACAGAAAGAGATGCAGAGACCCACAGCCTACCATTAATTGGAGCTTAGAGAATATTTTGGAAGATTTGCAGGGAGGCTTGGGAGCCAATTTAGGGATAGTAAATTCACAAAAACTTTAGGGCTTTAGTTAATGGACAAAATTGATGGACTCAGTGTTAAGTGTATCATTTGTTTTATAAATTGAAGAATGGTAATAATTTTACTCCATTTATATCTAAGTGAAAAGTCCTTTTAACTGAACAAAAAAGGGTAAATGTTGTGGTTTGCCCTGGAGTTATCTGTATTTTGATGCTAATTCCACTGCTGCAAGGAAAGCTGCCTAGTCACATACTCAGGAATCTGGTGACTTCACCAGAACCTTCTCCACATTGAATTTGTAAAATACAGGTGAAGGGCAGGTACAGGATAAATGAGGCCTGTCATTGGATGAGAAGGAATGATGGGCAGGAGAGAAGTTTGAAGGAAGCAGGGGAGACTGGAATGGAAAGGAGGAAGAGAAAGGAGGGAGAGGGATAGAATCCATGACAGGACAATATGGCAGTTGAAATTAAGATTCTGCTCTGTGTATTTACATGTTGTTATTAATGTTCTTGAGGGATGGCTAATATTGGGCTTTGTATGTTTAGATGGGCAATTATATCTTATCAATTGGGTCAAAGGTTATTGTATTGTGTGTTTTTTCATGTCTACTGATTTAAGTGTAAGAAAGTGTGCGATGGCTGGTCTGGGCTGCCACAGAATTGGGATGTGTGTTTCTGTCATGGAAACCTGCTTTGGAAACTAAATAGGGAGATAAATTGCTGCCAGGCTCAGAGAGAGACCTTTAGCAATGTGATATGGAATGGGGCCGAGCAGATGAGACGCTTTGCTGACTGAGACTTGCTGATGTATAGTAGACATCTTGAGGGCACTGCAGTTTAGACATAGTGGGGGGAAAAAGACAACCATATCTTTATATATATATATATATATATATATATATATATATATATATATATATTCACAACAACAGTTGCCTGATTTGTCTTAATGAATATGTCCTGTGCCTTACATTAGCTTTCCATTTTCATGAGTTCCCATTTAGTAGTTCTTGATCTTCAAGCATGAGCCATTGGTGTTCTGTTTAAGGAATTTCCCCCTGAGCCAATGAGTCCCATGCTGCTTCACATGCTCTCTTCTATTAGATTCAGTATATCTCATTTTATATTGAGGTTCCTATTTCACTTGGATTTTAGTTTTGTGCAAAATTAGAGTTACGGGTTTATTTTAATCTTCTCTATACAGAGAACCAGTTATAATATCACTGTTCCTTGAAGATGCTTTCTTTTTTCCATTGTATATTTTTGGTTTCTTTGTCAAAGATCCAGTTTCCCTAAGTTTGTGGTTTTATATTTGCATCAGCTATTCTATTACATTGATCAATATACTTGTCTCTGTACCAATACCATGCAGTTTTGATCAATATTACTTTTAGTTGGGTGTGATGTCAAGGATGGTGATTCCCCTATCCATTCTCTTATTTTTAAGAATTGTTTTTCTAGTATTGCTTTTTTTTTGCCTTAATTATTAGAATGCCACTGTTAAATACAAGTAGAAAATTTGTCAAACACCTTCGAAATTCTATAGACAGATCCCTCAAAGTGTAAAGGAAAATATTTTCAGCAGAAAGGAGAACAGCAGCAACAACAAAACACTTAAATGGGGTTGGGGATTTAGCTCAGCGGTAGAGTGCTTGCCTAGGAAGCACAAGGCCCTGAGTTCGGTCCCCAGCTCCGGAAAAAAAAAAAAAAAAAACCAAAAAAAAAAAAAAAAAAACCAAAACAAAACAAAAAAAAAAAAAAAACAAAAAAACAAAACACTTAAATGTCCTAAAAATGAGAGTGTTAGCGTCCTCACTCAAATTTCATCCAGGATACAGAATCTAATATTTAGGATATAATTATATTTTCAAAATAATTCTATTTTAATGAGAAACATTTTTGGACCCTGTAATAGTCTATCTGCTGCAATATATGTATCCTCAGATAATATCTACAACTGCCTCAGTTTCCTCCCATGCTCTGGGCACATCTCATTGGCCTTTCACTATTGGACTGAATGATAGACCACATCAATTCTTCCAGAAAGACTATTTTGTGATGTAGTTTGCAAAGTAGTAGATAGAGTTGCTTTACCCTTTGTTTTGCAAAAAACATTTTTCTATAACCAAGAATCCACTTTTCTGCATATCTGAGTGCTTCTCATCTTTCCTCTTTTCAAGATGGTATCTTATAACTCTGACCCTTTTTAAGCCAGCCTTCCACAGTATTTAGTCATTTTCCATCCACTGGCCCTTCATTTGCTCTTTCACTATAAATTAATTACTAATATCCTATTCTAAACTCTGATATAACCAAAATGACTTCAAAAAAACTATGTTGAATTTTTTTTTTGCTTTCATAATAAACTGCTTTACTGACCATCTAAAATGAGTAATAAATATTAAAAGGTTAAAAAAAAGGTAAATAATTGCTTAAAGTCAGTGAAATCCCCTCCCCATACACTGTAATTGACATAATTCTTGAGGATAAATTATGTGGCAGTGAAGCAAGTATCTCCTATAAAATATGTCCTGGCCTTTTGTGTTTATATACATATTGGCAGGAACATTAAAGAACTGCAGAATTCAAAACATGTCCTGTGTTAGAAATCCACATTCCATTTAAAAAAAATGATATCTAAATTTACGTTAAAAACAAACAAACTAGGATTATACTAAAAACCACAATTTTTTTTTTCATTTTAAAATTATGTGAAGTGATTCGTGACTTCTGTGATTCCTCAATTAAAACTGAGCACTTCTTTATCTAGAAAAGCAAATCCTACTTTTCAGCGTATATGAAAATCTATATTTTAAGAAAACAAGATACCGAAAAAACAGGCGGAATTGTACTGTTCGTATAATTATTAATTTATTCTGAGAATGTCCTGAAACTGAAAATGGGAAAAAGAAACTGTGTTCCTACAAGCAAAGGAAGTTAGTGAAGGTGGGTGTCACTTCTAAGCTTGGCCCGAGAGGAAGTTGGAAACCGAAAGGAATTTTGGTCTTTGTAGTTTCTCCTTATTGTCTCTCCTTGAGACCAGGGATCTGGGGGATGGAGGGGTGGAGGATGGGGTGGGGCAATGCGGCATACAGAGCTTTTTTGACTTACTTTCTTTAGCAGATCTACTGATTGGAGCAACAATCCCCAATTGTATCATAGTTATTGTTCAGGGAACCGAAAAGAAAAGAATTCCTCTGTCTTGTATAGAAAGCATCTTTTTGGAATTAATGCAGTTCTAAATCCATTCTTCAAAATAGTCTAGAAATAAAATTTAAAAATAATTGTTAACAAGGAAACATAACACTCATCACAAGGCATGCTGTCAATTGCTTCAGACAGAAACAATTAAATCGCTGGCAGTTTGTGTATGTGTGTGTGTGTGTGTGTGTGTGTGTGTGTGTGTGTGTGTGTGTGTTTCTGAGAAATAATTTTGCAGAAGAGTTTTAGTCTTAATAAACAGAATCATCCCTCAGCATCACTATTCAACTTTAAATCTTGGTGATTCTGATGCCCAATGAATATGCAAAGAAAGTACAAACAAAAAATGGAGAATAGCTCCTGAATGTTAATGATTGAACATTCATTTAGTTTTCAATAAATGTAAATATGATACTGACTTAATAATTTCCTTTTTAACATGAGAATGTGTACCTGGGAAAAGGAAATGCATAAGGAACTACTAAATGTGCTTTGAATTTGGGCAATCAGCACTGTGTACTATAATCAAGGGAGGAAAACATTTGCAAAAATGAAAAGGTGATTTTAAAGGAATATGGGAATACTCAGCTTCCTATTCCATAGCAAAGGAATCTATCAGAAGCTATACCTAAAGTTCCATCAGAGAAATAATAAGCATGAAAACAACTTCAGCCAAGAGGCTAGATATAAAATTAATTCAAATTAATAAATAGCCTTCCTCTACTGAAAGGATAAACAGGTTGGGAAGAAATTAGGGAAATGACACCCTTCAAATTTTTCAAATAACATAAAATAACTCGGTGTGACTCTAGTGAAGCAACTGAAAGATCTGTAAGACAAGAATGTCCAGTTTATGAAGAAAGTAATTGATGATCTCAGAAGATGGAAAGATCTCCCATGCACTTGAAATAACAGGATTAATTTTGCAAAAATGTACATCTTGCCAAAAGTAATCTTCAAGTTGAATGCAATCCCAGTCAAAATTCCAAATCAACTCTTTGAACAGTTAGAAATAGCAATTTGCTAATTCATTTGGAACAAAAAATTCAGGATAGCAAATACTATCTTCAACAATAAAAGAGTCACCATCCCTGATCTCAAGGTGAATTACATAGCGACAGTGATAAAAACTATCATATTTAACTACCTGGAATGCTGTGAATTGTAGTTTGGGGAAAATAACACATCACATGTTTTTACTTCCCTAAACAAGTTTGTTTGAAACTGCTACATCAGATATGCTTAACTGTATGTAGGTACATTAGAAGAATGGCAGAATGTATGCTTGCCATTGATTGGACCTGATGTGAAATGGTATAAATTACAGGTTTTGCCTTTTTAAGACCCTGAAAAACATGATTCATGGTCACTTCCTGGGAACCCAAAGGTAGACTTGTTCAGTGTCCTTCATGGCCAGTATTTAATTAAAGCTTGCTTAAAATTTGACCCCAAAAAACCTATCATATTGTAACAGAGACTGGCAGGTCGATAATGGAATAGAATTGAAGACCCAGGTCAACTGATCTTTGACAACAGAGCTAAAACCATCCAGTGGAAAAAAGATAGCATTTTCAACAAATGGTGCTGGCCCAACTGGAGATCAGGCTATAAAAGGATACAAATCAACCTATCTTATCACTCTGTACAAAGCTGAAGTCAAGGGTATCACAGACCTCTACATCAAAACAGATACACTCAAACTAATAGAAGAAAAAGTAGAGAAGATTCTTGAAAACATGAGGACTGGGGAGAATTTTCTGAACAAAACACCAATGGCTTATGCTCTATGATCAAGAATCCACAAATAGCACCTCATAAAACTGCAGTTTCTGTAAGGCAAAGGACACTGTTATTAGGACAAAATGGTATCCAACAGATTTGGAAAAATTCTTTATCAATCCTAAAACTGATAGAGGGCTAATATCCCAAATATATAAAGAACTCAAGAAGTTAGACTCCAGAGAACCAAATAACCCTGTTAAAAATGTGGTATAGAGCTAAACCAAAAATTCTCAAGTGAGGAATATCAAATGGCTCAGAAGCACCTAAAAAACTGTTCAACATCCTTAGTCATCAGGGAAATGCAAATAAAAAAACAAAAACAAAACAAAACAAAACAAACAAAAAAAACACTGAAATTCCACCTCACACCAGTCAGACTGGTTATGATCAAAACTCAGGTGACAACATGTGCTACCATAGATGTGGAGAAAGAGGAACACTAATCCATTTTTGGTGGGATTGCAAACTGGTTCCAACTTGGAAAATCAGTCTGAAGGTTCCTCAGAAAATTGCAATACCTGAGGACCCAGCTATACCGCTCCTGGGCATATGTGGAAATGGGGCTCCAATGTACAACAAAGATACTTGCTCCACTGTGTTCGTAGCAGCCCTATTTAGAATAGCCAGAAGTTGAAAAGAACCCAGTTCCCCTTCAACAAATGAATGGATACAGAAAATATTACCATATGGTAATATTTTCTTCTATACAATGGAATGCTACTCAGCTATCAAAAATATGACTTCATGTAATTCACAGGCAAATAGATGGAATTAGATAGTATCATCCCCAGTGAGGTAACTCAATCAAAAAAAAAAAAACCCAAAAAACAAACAAACAAAAGCCAGAGAGTATATGCACTCACTGACAAGTGGATATTAGCTCAAAATCTCAGATTACCAAAGATAAAATCCACATACCACATTAAATTTATAAAAAATAGATGAGTAAAGTTTGGATGCTTCAGGCCTTCTTAAATAGGGGGAATAAAAATATTCATAGGAGTTGACATGGAGATAAAGTTTGCAGCAGAGACTGAAGTAGTGGCCATTCAGAGCCTGCCCCACCTGGTGATCCAACCCATATACATTTATCCACCAAACCCACACAATATTGCTGATGCCAAGAAATTCATGCTGACAGGAACTTGGTGTAGCCGTCTCCGAAAATGCTCTGCCAGAGCATGACAAATTCAGAAGCAAATGCTCACAGGCAACCAATGAACTGAGAATGGGGTCCTCATTGGAGGAGTTGAAGACAGGATTGAAGGAGCTGAAGTGGTTTGCACTTCATAAGAACAACAATACAAAACAACCAGAGCTCCCAGTAACAAAACCACCATACAGAGTACACATGAATACACCCATGCCACCAGCTTCTTATGTAGCAGAGGATAGCCCTTTTGGGCACCAGTGGGTTAAGAAGTCCTTGGTTTTTCTAAGGCTGTACCCCTCAGCGTAGAGGAATATCAGGGACAGAAAGTTAGAATGGGTGGGTTCTATGATAGGCGAATGCCCTCATCTAAGAAGGGGGAAAGGTAATAGTTGGGGGGGTTATGAATGGGAAACCGGGAAAAGGGATAAAATTTGAAATGCAAATATCAAATAAAAATATCCAATACAAAAGCTTTAAGGGGAAAATTATGCAAATAACAAAGGCAATTATTTTGGAAGAGTATTTTATTATTTGCTACTGTATGTAAGTGTTTGAAAAATTTTATGGAGCACATGTCTGAAGAGGACAGGAGAATGAGTCCTCAGCTCCCCTCTGACTTCCATTACAGATCATGGGAAGCAGACACATAGGTGATGTTAATTGAACATAGTTTCTCTGAAGGAGAAATTAGTAATTTTAAATGTTGAGAAATTCTTTGGGGGAAAGGAAATCATTTTAATAATGCCCTGTCACATTCTTCCTCTCCCCAACCACGTTATTTTTATGAGCATGCCTCTCCACACAATTATCCACTTCTGCCTCACCAATCTATCCTTATCCTATGGTGGGACGTCAGGAGTCCACAGTACCAAGGGCTTTTCCTCCTGTTGATGTTAGACAAGACCATCCTCTGCTACACATGTATATAGAGCCCTGTGGAACTCCAGGTATACTCGTTGGTTGGTAGTTTAGTCTCTGGTAGCTCTTGGTAGTCTCTTTAATTCACATTGTTCTTTCTATGGGGTTGCAATCGCCTTCAGCTCCTTCACTCCTTCCCCTAGCTATTCCATTGTGGTCTCCAAGGCTCAGTCTCATGATTGGCTGTATCTGCATCCATTTTGGTTAGGTGCTGATAGAACCACTCAGAGAACAGCTATATCAGGCTTCTGTCAGCAAGTGCTTCTTGAAATCAGCAGTAGGGTTGGGGTTTGGTATTTATAGATGGAATGGGTCCCTAGATAGAACAGTCTCTGGATGGCCTTTCCTTCAGGTTCTTTTCCATTATTTCCTTCTCTTTCCTTTTGTCAGGAACATTTCTGAATTAAAATTTTTGAGATGGGTGGGTGGCCCAATCCCTCAACTAGAGGCAGTGCCTATCTACTGGAGGTGGTCTCTAAGGTTCTATCTGGCCTGTGCAGGGTATTTCTGATAATGAAATACCTGTTTGGTCCTGGGAGCCTCTTGTTTCCCTGGTATCTGGGAATTTGTAGTAGCTATCCCCAGTTCTGCAGTCCCCACTGCTAATCATTTCTATTCGGTTTCCTAACCATCTGCATTTCTCTTCTATCCCTTCCAATAACTGAATTTCTTCCATTTTTCCCTCTCCCTCCACTCTTCCTTCCAGGTCCCTTCCTTCCTCTATCTCCTGTGACAATTTTCTTCTCTCTTCTATGTAGGATTGAGGCATCCATATTTTGGTCTTCTTTCTTTTCTACCCAGATATCCTCAACACTGTGTCCGTAAACCATTGAATGAATAATGAAAATATGGTACATTTACACAATGAAATGTAACGTACTTCACGAACTTATAAAGTCATTGAACTCTTACTTAAGTGGATAGAACTAGAAAAAATTCATCCTGAGTGAGAAAAATCATCCTGAGTGATCTACTCAGAACCAAAAGAAAAATGTAGATGTGATCCCTTAAAACTACTTCTTAAGTTTTATTCCTTACAAATGCATTTAACAATCTTTAAATCCTCAGAGATAAGATGTAGAGTGAGGAACTATTAATGATGGAAGGTTTTCCTGAATAAGTGAAAACATAATTAAATCTGGTGACATGTGGTATAATGTGATAGTTTAATGGGAATATTAAATGCAGAAGTGGAGGAAAGTAGGGTAAGGGACATAAGAATCTGTGGACTTTCTGAAGAATGTTATAGAATAGTACTACAGTAGAGGCTCCTTAATATATAATATGTTAATGGAATATTCTTAAAATACATCACAAAATAATGGGGAGAGTACAACTTAACTGCCATCTCTCACTACCAAAGACACTCCAGTGTCATGCATGGGTTACATTTATTTGAGTTTTGATGACTGAGATCACACAGAAACTCCCAAAAAACTTACATTCCTCCCCAAATTATTGGTTCCTTTACAGAAACTGATGGCAAAGCAATATTGATGAGACAACACTTACCTATCTAATTGAACTTGAAGAAGTCAAGTTGGTGACTAACTGGAATATTCACTACTTCTAGATAGTGTTCATGGATTGGAAAATTTATTCATACTTCCTGAGGAGAAAATGAAAGATGAACATAGCTGAAATTCTTCAGTTTACAAGGGGGACAGTCTACAGTGTACATGGGTGCAATAGTTGTACCAACGCGGTGAGAGTAAGTAACAATTATTTGACTGGATTCAATGCCCAGTCCATGAGACACATTCCTGATGAAGTTTATATGCCAAAGAAAAGGGATATAAGTAGATTGTGGATCAAGGCACATACCAATAACCATTTTTTCTGCAAAAGCAATGTAGCAATTTAAGGAATCCCAATAATATTCTGTTATTCCCTTTACTTAGTATATTTCTCAGCCATGATCACAGAAGCTACTCTCTGTTATTGATAGGAACAAAGGTAGACACATAACTGAAAAATGGGTATAGACTAAGAGAAATTTGGTAACTCAGTCATAAATGCAAATTCTCTATCAAATCTCTTCCTTCATCTCTCATGGATCTTTGTGTTGGATGAAAACTAAGAGCAACTGGGAATGGAAAGAATGTAACAAAGGAACCAATGTCTTTCAGATGTAAAAGACCTAACTCACATGTGATCTCATATAGATAATGACAGCGTGAATATGGTTTCCATAGAGTAAAGTGAATTTGATCCCATTACTGAGAGAAAGAACTAAACACAGTCTGCCGTCCCTAAGTATGAAGCTATTTCTCAAATACAAATGTTCGTAAAGGAGAAAATATTTTAATATGGTGGAGTCTTGTTGATTATAGAAATCACATTCATGGAAGATTTTATTCAAAGCAATAAACAGCCAAATCATATAAATTCAATGGTCTTTTGACAATAATATTTTGAATCCTGATGCTGTGTCTCTCAAAATGAAAATACATAAAATTGAACAGAAGAGAAAGTAGGAGAGCCTCAGTTTTTCCCAGGAGATTTCAAGAGAAGATCATGATATATACACATAATAAACTTTCTTTGCTGAACATAGAGGGCTCATTCTTGTGCTATCCAGCACAGTTTCCCTGGTGGTTATCTTTCATAATGCTAGAAAACACTATTGAGGCTCCATTAAGAAAAAAATAATGGTTTCCTTATCCACTAATAATCCTTATATGCTGCAATAATGAGTGATCTAGTAAAATGCATTAACATTTCAACTGTGTAAAGGGAATTTTGTGCTTAGCTAACCAAATTATTAATTAGAAGGGAGGCCAGTTCTACAGGGAAAATTTGGGAATGATACTACAAACATGGTCAATAAACTTGACCAGGCAATTAAAAGATCCTAACAGAGAACAAACTAACATTGCTTTACTAAATCTCCATTTTGTCAAATTCCCTTTTAAATATTTCTGTTATGTTCTTTGGCATGTGTTGTTGATTATTTCCATAGATAACAATTTTATTACTACTGTTTTTGTTGGCATAATGATACCAATCTATACAAATGACTGTTAATAAGCAACAGTCAGTTCTCAGACACAGTTGGGAATTTTACAACTCCCCATCCCCGGTAACAGGTAGAGGACAGGAACACATGCTATGGAATGTCCCTTTAAATGGCCTGGACTTGTAAACATGGCCTCCTACAGCTAGAGTTACAAGTGTGCTCCTCACAAGACTGAGCACAAATTCAATGTCTTCTCAATATTCCAACCCTGCATGTACACATCCTTACTGACATAGATGGCTACTAGGGTAGCAAATGTCCTGTTTCCTTAGAAATGTGGTCACTGGGAAGGATAAACAGAACATACTTCAGAAAAATAAAACAACATACAACAATATCAGATGGAGCATCCTCCTAAATGGTGAGAAATTCAAAACATTTTCCTTAAAATCAGGAACAGGACAAGGAAGTCTATTCTTTATGTCTTATTCAGCAAAATATTAGGAGATTCCTTTGAATAAGATATGATTTTATGCATAAAAATTCCAAAAGGTGGCAAGAGAAACTTGATAATGCTGAAAATTACTTTCAGCAAAGTAACTGTGAAAAAATTAATGAAAAATCATGTCCTGAAATAACAAATATTTTGAAGAACAAACTATATGGACAATATCATTTATAAAACATTATATCTAATACTGGTGTATAATATATGTTATATAACAGCATGTTATATAAAATTTTACATATGTACTACCTATGTATATATTTGATGATGACCAATAATATCCTTCACAGAAATAAAAAATAGTGGTGTAAAATTATATTTAGACAAAAAATATTCCCTGGATAATAAACAAAGTTGAGGAGATTTCATCATGCCAGATTTCAAATTGAACTATGTAATAGCTGAAGTAACAAAAACTGTATTGAATGATGATACTCTGTTTTATCTTTATTAATTAATACCACTTTAGAAACAACAATCTTAGGAAACCCTCAGAATGATGTTGGCTTGGATCAGCACAGGCTTGTATTATATATATATATATTTAAATTCTTAAATGTATATATATATATATATATATATATTTAAATTCTTAAACCCAAACAACATTTTGAAATACAAAACAAAATACAATGAGTAAAAGTATAGGATATGCCTCTGAGAAAATCTGTGTCTTAAAGGTTATTATCAGTCTGCATTGTTTCCTCTGTACACATCTTAAAGCATGCAATTTAGTGTTTTTACGGAAGACTTGAGTGTGTTAAAAATTGGGTCTCTGATTTTTGTGTCTGCTCATTTTCCTTCTGTTAGATTGCCTTGTCTACCCTCAATATGTTCTTTCAATATCTTATTATATTTCAATTTGTTAATATTTGGATCTTATCCCTTGGGTGTAATTTTCCTCATGAGAGCCAGAAAGGAAAGAGATCTGGAAGGGAGGGGAGGTGGGGAGAAAATGGAAAGAGTTTTTAAAAAATGGAAAAATGTAACCATGATATAAATAAAAAATGAAAATGGAAACGAAACAGTGGAACAAAAATCTATTTTCAATAAAAATACAACACCATTTTATATTGAAAAACAAAATAAAGGTTCAAAAGCCCAGAAAGAAAAAAAAAACAAACAGAAACAAAAGAAAAAACACACGCTTGTGGATTTATCCAATGGAAAATGGCCAAACAGCCCCCAAACAAACCCGTGAAAAACACAAAAACAAATCTGCATTTTATTTTGCATATCTTATAAAATTCATCCAAATCAGTGGATAAGAGCAAAGTATAGATTACATATACAAAGAAACTTCTTTCCAATCCACCAGTTTATTGTTGAATCTGGGCAAGATGTAAAAGTAAAAACATATTAACAAATAACATGTACCTAAAGACACTAAAGTATTATCATAGCATTCAAACTAGATCACCTTATAAGATCACAGAAGAAAACGGTATATTA
Source organism: Rattus norvegicus (assembly GCF_021556685.1). Taxonomy (NCBI): domain Eukaryota; kingdom Metazoa; phylum Chordata; class Mammalia; order Rodentia; family Muridae; genus Rattus; species Rattus norvegicus. The sequence goes on from NC_141534.1 coordinate 124,612,015, forward strand.
TACTGTACTAATCTATGCACTGTTTGTGATGTGAGTATGTGTGTATTTTTGTGTATATATATATATATATGTGTGTGTGTACATATATACATATATAAATGTATATATGTGTGTGGGTGTGGGTGTATATGTACATATGTGGAAGATGCAGCATGTTTCCACATGCTTTCAGTTAACACAACCAAATACACACTGCCCACTACTCTTTCTTACAGCCATTTTTGGAAAACCCTTTTCATTATTATAATTATCATAACATCAAAACTCATTCTTATCTGATAACCCTAACAATTCAAAGACTGGGAGGAACAAAACATGTGATTCGTTGTGTGCTTTCCATCTGATGATAATCCATATGCTAACTCTCAAATGTTTTTATCCCTTCATATCTTTCAGTATATGGCAGATATCCAGATACCACTGTAACTTCCTTTATGGATGTAATTTTTATGCAGAATCCATATACAAGTATAAACGTGCTTTTTATTTTCCTTACTGCCATTACTCCCACACACCAATTATCCACAATACTGTCAGCTCTTTGAAATGCTAATATTCACCCTGTAAGAGAACTGAGCTGAAGTGACAGGGCAGATTGAGAGCTTAAGGGGAGGGGCACTGCAGCAAACACAACACAGGACAGGACAAAGGAAGCCAGGTCCTGATCTGCTAGGTTTCTGATCTGACTGTTCAGAGTCAAAGACTTGAGATCCATAGAATAATTTTTTTATCCCAACAAATTTGCAATAGCATGAAAAAAAATCATATCTACCTGTGCTTTGAGGGAACTGACTTGTTTGGTGCATTGCCTTGCTGACCAGTCCTAGGGTGGTTGTGACAGGCATCTTTGGCTGCCTCTTCTCTGAGCATTCCCTGCTGCATGACTTATGTAATCACACAACCCCGCCCCCAGTCTCTGCTAGTGAGCTAGCCTAACCCTCTGATCTCACATGCATACATGGTTGCCAGGCTGCAGAAATTCTAAAACTAATGACACAAGGCAGGCAGATGTGAGCTTTAAGCTGCCCTATTGCTAGTATGAAAGCAGGGAGTCTTCATAAACCCCTGTATAAATTGATCAGGGATAAGTTCAAGGTGCTTTCTGGGCAATGATGACTACAGGATATTGAATTATATCACATTTAGATCTGTATACAAAGGAAAGAAAGAGTGCTTAGGAAAATGTAACAAAATTAGAGAATGTACAAAAGCACTATATACCTGTAACATCAGGAGAAATACTAAAGAATAAAAGATGCTACTTTAACAACATTCTGCATTAGTGGACACTGGCTAAAAGACTGAATGTAAAATAAAATGTGCTCTTCTTAATATCTTTTTTCACATTTAGTGTGATGAAATAGAGATAAGAGAAAGAGAAAGGAGGAGAGAGAGAGAGAGAGAGAGAGAGAGAGAGAGAGAGAGAGAGAGAGAGAATTAAACCAATTAAACCAGATAAATCTGAAGGTATCAGTACCTTTTGAAAATATTAGCCAATCGAGAAAAAAAAGTCACTTGAGAAGACATTACTCACAAGAAATACAAAATAAAGTCCTGTGGAACTGCTGTACAATTCACAGGTTTTCCCTTCAAGGTTCTCAATTGCCACACTCTCAGAAAGCAGCGGACTTCTCTAAGGATTCAAGACTTATTAACATAGAATTTGAAAAATGCACCCAGATGATAAAGGATCTCAATGTTCCAAACAAAGAGGATATTGCAGAGGGCAGTGAACCTTACTGATTAAAAACTGATGGTGACAATGGACTCGAAGTGTTCTGGAAACAAAAAAGAGCTAAAATATTTTGTGCTCAAGAACCCTGGAAGGAAAATGAGATCAAAGTAATAGTCCTAAAGCAAGAGCTATTACATTCACGGATGCAGGGAAATATAAGGCTACATAAGTGATTGAGCCAACGCCCTAATCCCATGAACTTAAGCAGGTTTAATGATCAGGGTATCATGTAACTAATATGACCATGAAAAAATCAGTGTGAAGGATTGTAGGAGATGGGATTGGGACAGAGGACAGAAAGGAAAAGAAGAATGTGCATCTGAGAATTAAATAGTAAGTTATATTTGATAGAGCTCTTTTCTAGTGTGGAAAGGAATGGAAAATGCCACAGAAGTGCTACACAGAGCAGTTTAAGTCAGATACGAAGCTGATTCTTCTAATTCCACCAAGGTGCTTGGTGCTTGAAAGACAGGGAAGGATGCTTGGAGATGACTATTTCACTAATAGAGAAGCAGAAACTCTATCATGCACCTATTCTATTCTCAGTTTGTACTTTGATGAAGTGAGGGCCAAGTTGATGGCCTTAGAGAATAAGATCAACATTCCCAATAAGGGACAAAATATCAGTGTTGGAACTTTCTAGCTTGGCTGGATTGCAATAGCCATGTAAAAATGTGACTCCCATTTACAATATATAGAAAGGGCGGGTGCTTTCTCCACCACCTGAAGAACCATCAACCAATGACCTAAATATTTCCAGCCCTGACGTCAAAGATGAAGAGAAAGTAGAATTAAAAAAAGAAACATCCATGAAATCTTATGGTAATTTAGTTTTTGCTATTATTAACTAATTTTTGTTTACATGTTGTATAAAAAATATTCAAGCAAATCTCAGCATGTCCACACAGCTCCTCACCATGTATACAGTATGTTCATGAAAAAACAAAATAAAACAA